>NW_017566838.1:1074854-1117760 GCF_001661335.1 Babjeviella inositovora NRRL Y-12698
CCCCCCCGATTATCCCTCTTATACAACTTCAGAGTTCTTCAATGATCCGTCTTCCCTTTGTGAGCCTTGCGTGGGCCAAATTCAAGCGCGTGAGACACGTACTAATACTCCTCTTTCTCTTATCTTTGCTCTTCCTCTTGGATTTGAAGCACGAGGAACAAGAGGCCAACCTTTCCGGTGGTGATCTCTTGGGCGTAGAAAGTGTCAGTGGTTTCATTCAAGGCCTGTTGGACAAGTTACCTCTCGCAGCCAACCAGCACAGTAAAGAGGGACACCCGGAAGATGCCGAAACCCCCTCTGAAAACAAACCGGTGAAACCAAAACTACCACCGTTGTCCAACCACGATAAGATCAAAGCCAGTGCTAAGGCAGAAGCAGTCAAGCCATTAGTGAACCCTGGCGACCATGGAAAATACTACGCCTTCGAAGATATGAGTGCTGCTGCTATTGACGAAGACGAAGGATTACCGAAGAAGAAGAAAAAACCGGTGGCTATCCACGAATTCCGGTACCCATTGTCACAGACGGTGACATTCCCGCTGGAGACTGACGCGGCACCCGCCCCGGAGTACAAAATCCAGTTTGACTTCCCGGAAACCTCATCCAACAAAACGGCCCTAACCACAATCCGCAAACAGTTTATCAAGGACTGGCTCACCTACAAAAAGTATGCTTTGGGGAAAGACGATGTGAAGCCGATTTCGCAAACGTTCCACAACACGTTCAACGGCTTGGGGTCTACTCTTATCGATTCTTTAGATACCCTCTACCTCATGGGCTTGCACGACGAGTTTCTGGAGATGGTGGCCCTAGTGAGCAAGATTGACTTTACGAAAAAATTGGTTGCCGATGACTCCAGTGGCGAGCTCCGTGTGTTTGAAATCAACATCCGAATCTTGGGCTCATTACTTTCATCGTTCGAGCTATCAAACGAGAAGAGATTGTTGAAAAAAGCCTCTGAGATTGGCGAGTTGCTCCTCAAGTCCTTTGACACACCTAATCACTTTCCGAATCTCTACTGGAACTTGAAGTTTCACCAGCAAGTGGAAGGCCGTATGACCGAAATTCCGTCCCACCACGCGGCTCTCTCCGAATTGGGTACCTTAAGTTTGGAATTTATCAAACTCTCCCAGTTGACGGGTGACAACCGATACATGACAGTAATTGACCTCATCATGAAAAGTTTTATTGCGTTTGATAAAAAGTACAATGACGGAAAAAAGGGTCTTCCTGGCCTCTTCCCTACAGAGTTAAACCTTAACGGTTGTGAGGCCATTATCAGTGCGGATGGCTACGAGAAGCTAAAGACTCTGCCAACCTACAATGACTTTTCTTACCAAAAGTTGAGAAACGGTGGTTCGGGCTTTAACAACGTCCACTACTGTATGACCAGCAAAAACGCAGGTGGTTATGGTAGCATCGCACCATCCCTCCCCAATGCGCTCTCGTATTCCACTGGTGGCCTTGCGGACTCCTTCTACGAATACCTTTTAAAGACATACGACCTTTTCCGCGGGAAGTATCCTTTCGCGTTGGAAAGCGATACTTTGCCCGCTCCTTCATTAAACGCTCTCGTGCAGCTGTCCTTTAGCTCGATGAAGGACTTTATGATATTCCGGCCGGCATTGCCTCGCAAGAACGCTAGGTACACGGACGTTTTGTTGATGAACGAAGTGACCATGTACAACACCGGCCGCGCTTTAAGGAAGGTCAAGAAATACAAGATGAATCACCTTAACTGCTTCATGGGCGGAGCCTTTGCGATATATGGGAAAATCTTCCATGGTCCATCCTTCGTGGACACCGGTGCCGGGGTGACAAAGGGCTGTCTAGAAGTGACAAACCAGATAGGGATAATGCCAGAATCGTTTGTCGTTGATGCGTGTCCCGCTGAGGGGAACTGCGGATTTGATTATGAGAAGCGAATCGACTGGATTAAGGGCCACACCGAGAGTGGATACCGCTCGACCAAACAGCTGGAATCGGCCATAGACGATGAGTTTGAAACGGCCCCCCATAAAATCCCTTTTTCCCCTTTAAAAGACAGGCCTGTTAAGAACTCAAAGGCGCCAGAGTACCAATGGACCGTTGGCGAGGTTGCGGACCAGCCGCTATGGATTTCGGAGATGGACGCCCTGTACGCGTTGAGACCAGAGATTATTGAGTCCGTCTTCATTATGTACCGCACAACTGGTGACCCCTACTGGCGGGAACAGGGCTGGTGGTTGTACCAGAAGATCATCCAGAGCTGTCTGTTGCAGCTTTCCGACGAGTCAGGGTTGGTAATTTCTGGTATCAAAGACGTTACCCGGATTGGCTTGAACCAAAACACGAAAGCAAATAGAATCGATTTGATTGAGAGTTTTTGGTTCAGCGAAACGCTAAAGTACTTTTACTTGTTGTTTGCCGACGAGAACAAGATCTCTTTGGATGACTATGTGTTCAACACTGAGGCTCATCCATTCAAGAAGATTCTGATTTGACACTAGATGAATAAATGTATGATCCAGCAATATCCTGTAATAAGCTACCCCTGTCGTAGATAAGAGTATTGTTGGTCGCAAAGAGGGGGAAAAAAAACTGCCTCCAGCCAGATTCGAACTGACGATCTCCTCATTACTAGTGAGGTGCCTTACCAACTTGGCCATAGAGGCTGAAATTTGAGGTGTATATTTTACTTATGACTGTCAAACCGATGGTTTTGTTATAGCACGACCTGAGCTGTAGACTCTGCAACTTCTGCCTCCAAAAGAGTCTACAGGGCCTACTTGTACGAACCACCCAATGCACCGTCATAGTACAGCGAAATGGCAGTTTCATTTAAATGGCCCTGGCTAGGCGTAGCGGTAAGTTTCCCCATCTCCCGGTTGCTCCCTCCCTCATTTCCTAACCTTTCAGATTCCATGCCTCTTGATTGCGTCAATAGGGTACGGCTCGCACTTCTTTGTATTCAGAAAGCACTTTTCAGTCGAAAAGCAGATGGGATTCCAGCTTGCCTTATCCATGATCTGGCTTTCGTACTACCTTGCGATTAAGAAAAGTCCCGGCTCTCCGCCACAGAATTTTAAGCCGGTGAAAGGCGAATGGCGCCGATGGTGCAAAAAGTGCAGGGGCTACAAGCCAGAACGAACCCACCACTGCAAGACCTGCCGCACTTGCGTGTTGAAGATGGACCACCACTGTCCCTGGACGTACAATTGTGTTGGTTTTGGTAACTACGCCCACTTTATCCGGTTTTTGGTGTGGGTAGACGTCACTACGTTTTTTGTGATGTGCGAGTTGTTCAAGCGCGGTTTGCAGTTTTACCACGACCGGGCAATGCCGGCCTACTTGTATGACATCAAAGAATTGACGGCTGTGATGGTCTTTTTGCTTCTAGACTTCTTGGTGCTCTTCACCGTCGGGATCTTGACGATTAGATGTCTCTACAACATTGCCACCGGCTACACCCAGATCGAAAGCTGGGAACGGGAGAGAATCGACAGCCAAATCCAGAACGGGAGAATCTGGAAGCAAATCTCCAAAAACTACGAGCAGCTCCATGGAAAGAAAATGCCCAAACTTGTATCGTGGAATGCCTCGTGGATGGCGCGGGAAGCGGAAGCAAGCAGAGAGGTGGAACGCGACGATGACGAGCCTGAAGTGGACTCCAACTTCTGCATCGACGATATCATCTTCCCCTATGACGTTTCCTTCTTTGGAAACATGACCGCAACGCTAGGCCCGTTCCACACGTGGATGCTTCCGTGGGGTGGGCCAACCTCCAACGGCTTGCACTTTAAGAAAAATGAGTACGTGGACGACGACCAACTAGGCTTGCCGTGGCCAGCCGACGGAGGGCACCAAGAAAAGCCGGAAGAAGATATCATGCATGAAATCACCACCAGAAGCGGAAAGGTGTTCAGGCGGAAGTGGAAGAAGGACCCAAGGGAGAATTTGAGCCGCAAAGAGTGGTTTAACGACTTTGGTGAGACGTTGAACGACTTTGGGGTGGATGTGGAGGCCGAAGATGAGGAAAACGATGAACTTATAAGGTGAGACTCTGGAGTTATTAATTGCCCAAGCTACTAACCATCGGTATATTGAATGACAGGGCACGGTAGTTTATTTAGATCCTTTTCTTGGGACACGTGTATGCCGAGAGATTGTTCGATATGGCTAGTTTTTGGTAGCTTTGCAAAACATGGCAAGTAATGTCTTTTTTTTAAAGCTCTTCTTTCGTGGAATACATAAATACATGTATATACTATAGAGTATGACTTGGTAAAGGGGCCAATGACGGTCAATTTATCGCCACCATGGTCAGACAAGGTCTAGCTATGGACGACATAATTTACTTGTTTTTGTCTCCTTACTGGTGGAACATCATTAAACGACTCGGGCTACAAATTATGTAGTCAAATCAAGACTATAAAAGCTGTCTCGTTATTGGCAAGCTATCTCCCCTGCGCTCAGGTTTAAACCCACTCTAAAGATTGAAACTATAATCAAGTTTAGGCTTCATTACTATCATTTAAATCTGCTTATTTATGTGAATCATATGTTATATGCCATTATTTGTATACCATAATTTGAAAATGACCAGCATTGTGAATGCTCTTCAGAACTCGCATCTTCAGGTCTTTGTCGCGCTTTTCGCCGCACAACATTTCTGCAGTTCCATCTCCACCTCTTCAAACATCCTTCCCAGCTACTCATCTCATTATACCCCCATGTCCTCGCAATTGATCAAAAACGCGCTCTTAGACGTGATACCCACGTTTGAAGGACCGTTTCCACCACAGCTCGTGAGCTATACCGACACGTTGTACAATACCACATCCCAGAAGCTTGGCAATTTGAAGAGCCTTGAGTTTGCCAGATTGCATGTCTGCGCGTACTTAGCCGTTGAACTCTTGCGCGCCAAGCTAGACCTCCCAGAACCACGCACAAACAAAGTTCCTGTGCCGCCGCGAAAACTCCAACCGTTGCTCCAGGACTTCCGTGCAGCCATCTTCTCCAAGTCCGCACCCGTCTCCCCTGCCAAACGCTCCGCGCCGTCTACCCCACTGAAATTTCCAAAACGGCCCCACGGCAGTTCCTCCACCGCCGATGGCACTGTGAGCCCGCTCTTGCAGAGGCTTCTCGAGGAGGGAAACCAGGATGACGTTATCACGCCGCTTAAACGTGGGCCCGGGAGACCGAGACTTTCCCAAACCCCGCTCCTCTCTGTTTCCAAGAGGTCCGAAATGTCCCCTTTCAACGATGAATCACCCTTCAGAGATGTCGATTCTCCAGTTCAATCTCCTCGACGGGGTCCGGGAAGGCCCAGACGCGATTCTGCTGTCGATTCACTTGAGGCAGATGCGTCTCCGCGGAGAGGGCCAGGCAGACCCAGGAAGCAGTCTTCGCCAGTAAAAGACGGTGAACCCGTCAAACGAGGACCGGGCAGACCCAGAAAAGACAATTCTCCGCTCGTGCTGCCATCTAAAGGTGCACTCCCCCTCACCCCGAAGAGGGGCCCAGGGAGACCCAAAAAGAGCGAATCTCCCTTTTACGCAGAGATAGGTACTTCACCGCTCAAGAAGCCCCAGACCCCGAACAAACTCGCCGGAGACTTTGCGCAGATTCTCTCGCCGTTGAAGCGGATTAATGAAAAAGTGAGGAGCGATGAGGTGATTGCGTTGTGCAACAAGTTCAAACTCCCTCAGGAAGCGGCTCTCGGAATTCTCGCATCTTTTCGGAAGTACGGAAACCGTATCAAGAACGAGTGGGCAATTTTGTGTGGCTTGATCGCCATAGCCTACTTTCGAATTTTCAAAACCTACATTGCTGCCAATGTGGGGGCCAGAAACAGGTTTTTAGAACGCTTACACCAATACCAGCGTGGCGGGCTCATCAAGCCGCAGATGGTCCAGTGGATCAAGTTCACCGAGGAGTTGTGTGCCTGCGAAAAGTGGGTGCGCAACTTGGAACTCAAGTATAACTACAGGCTGGACTACGATGTTATTAAGGGCAGCATGATTCTGCCAGCGATGCGCTACTCTGGAGCTGCGATATCTTCTGAGTATGAAGAATGGAAGCACAAGCTCATGAACGATTTGGATTTGATTGAATGAGAAGGTGTAGCGTATGGCTATGATTGTAGATTTACGTATATCTTATTTAACTAGTAACGCATGAGGATAATTTATCCTTGTAGAGAATCTTTACGTAATCCGCTTATCAGCGTTCAACTAGGATATAGACGCCTGTTCTATTTTCCACCTTTGAAGCTGGTTTGGTATAATGTCTGTCCTGCTGCCTCGATTTGGGGTAAAAGCTGGTGTTTGCAATGAGATTTAGGATGGTATATGTTTAAAACAGTAGCTCTGGTGGTAATGTGGCCTATACCTATAACTCTTGTTTTGGGATCTCGAAGGATAACAAGACATAAATCTCGAATCGTGTACCGTACAGATATAAGTGGCAACTATGTCTATTCTTGGAATCCTATAAACAATTATCTAATCCTCCTTGTCGCTCAAGATATAATCGTTTAGAATCGCTTCGGACGAGTCTTTCTCCATGGGCCAGACAAAGCCGGCGCTGGTGATACCACCCAAGGTGACGATACACCCGTAGCATAAATCGGCTTTTTCGCCACTGCCCTTCTCTTCAACCACTCTTTCAGCCATATACTTTGCGTGGACAGCTCTCTCTTCGTCAGTTGTTAACTCCGACGGCGTGTTTACGGTGATGTTGCGCAACCAGCTCTTGGGGTCATGGTGAATCACGGCTTTACACACGCGACATGTGTTGGTGGTACCAGCAGTTGGTGGCACAAGCTTATCAGCGGTCTTCACTACGGTAGAAACAACTGAGGCATAGTCAGACTCCACCATTTCGAAGTAGGCGGACGTGATCTCACCTATGGTCATGTTCTTGGTAACTGTGGACACGGGAATGCTGCTGGTAAGGGTAAAAACTCCCAAAGTCATTAATTCCGCGTACTTGTCGACCTCAGACTGCAAAATGTCTCTCAACGGATGAATGATCTGGATCTTGCGATCCCTATAGGAAACTTCACCATCAGTAAGGGCCTCCGCAACCAAAGACCCACGGCCCTTGACTGTCAAAGATATAACGTCATTTGCTAAACGCGACATGTTGTGCCCGTATAGCACCGTTCCACAGTTCTCCAAGTAGGCCGTGCGGAGCACCAACTCGCGGTAAATGATGTGTAACAAGTCTTCGCGGGAGGACTTGTTCGGACAACGGTCCAAAAGATCCGCAATTCGGAAATCCTCGGCGCTGAAATCCTTCACTATAGCGGAGAAGTCATCGTAGAGACTGATTCGTGCCAAAAGCGCCTGGTTATTGACGAAAGAGCTCAAGCTCAACACCTTGAAGGTCAAGTTGGGGTAGCGTACCTTCATCAACGGCACAATCTCACGGGCAGACTGTGTGAGGGAATTTGTGGTGTGCTCGTCAATATTAAGGATTACCAACTCAAAGCCCTGCTTTCCATGGTGCATTCCCGCTTGTTCCTTCAACATCAGCAGAATAATGTCCAATAAGGCAAGCGACGAGACCCCAAAAGACAACGCCAAGAGAACACGGGTGACGTTGTTTTCGGCCTTTCCGTACTTTACCTTGAACTTTTCGTCTTGCATCTGCTTCCGCTGCTTACCCCCGATGAAGCGGGCAAAACACGTTCTGGCTGTTAGTATGGACAGTAAGGCGGAGCTGGTGGTACGTACTTGCAGAACTTTTCCTTCCTGGAAATGAGGATAGCGGCTTCAGTCTTGCATCTGGAGCATGAACCGTTGATATCAGACATAGTTGTATTTGATTGTAGGCTCAGGGCAATTGGATACTCAGCAGAATGAGTGTAATTTGTGATGATCACAGCCTGCACGGAGTTGTAATATTTTTTTCAGTGCGGCTCAGATGTGGATGCCATGGTCGGGCGAAAACAGTGAAAAGTCTAAACGATGGCGATCTGGCACCAAAATTGTGATTTTTATATTGATATTTAAGCACTACCTTGTTGAAACAGTGGAGTGTTTGAGGGGTAGTTAGTTTGTAGCTTTCTCGTAAAAAGGCTCGTATTTTTGTCCAGTATTTCCATCCACTTCTGGCATGTTGTCACATGAGACTTTTTTTTTCCCCTTAATATCAAGTGGCATGGTGCGTTGCAAGGTGAATGTGGTATATCCTAGACTACACACGACCTTATGCTGATATGAGATACCGCCAGCAAATTACACGCCACGGTAACCTGTGGTTTTTAGATTTAAAATAATGTGGTAACGGATGCTCCCGTTTATATACCCCTTCATCCTTCTATACACTCATAATGAAGAGGAAAGGGAAATAGGTTTGTGCCAGTCTCCAACAGCCCTTGGCGTGCTTATGTAATCACCGATTCTTCTAGATCTTATTTTTTTTTTTGCATTCTGCATCTCAACGGCAGATCTCACTGCCCTTTATGTTTGCCATTTTCAAAGCTGGCATCAGAACAGGACTCAGGAACCATAAACTTGCTTTCCGCACATACACACACTTCCCGTATACAATGGACGGTTTCCCCTCTACAAAGAGACGCTTGTCATCCGAGTCTGACCGCGTGTCGAAGAAAGTAGCCAACGGCGTTTTACATGACGTGGCCATGACCGACGTTTCCAACAGCGTAAGCATCAGTGAATCCGAATCCGAATCTGGTTCCGAAGCCGAGGATGTCGCTTTCCCGGCAGACTCCCCGGCGTGGCAGGCAACCATCCAGACAGTCGTCAAGTCAGTCGTATCCATCCATTTTGCACAGGTGGCGAGCTTCGACCTGGACTCCGCCGTCGTCAGCGAGGCGACCGGGTTTGTGGTGGACGCCGAGCGCGGAATCATTCTCACCAACAGACACGTCGTGGGTGCCGGCCCCTTCTGGGGGTACGCTGTCTTCGACAACCACGAGGAAGCGGTTGTGAAAGCGATCTATCGCGACCCGGTACACGACTTTGGGTTTTTGAAATTTAATCCCGCTGATATCAAGCATATGCAGGTCCGCGCGTTGGTATTACGCCCGGAGTTGGCAAAGGTCGGCGCAGAGATCCGCGTCGTGGGTAACGACGCGGGTGAAAAGTTGTCGATTCTCGCGGGGTTCATCTCGCGATTGGACAGAAACGCGCCAGAATATGGCCATATGACTTATAATGATTTCAACACAGAGTATATCCAGGCGGCTGCCTCGGCCTCCGGTGGGTCGTCCGGGTCTCCGGTCGTCAACATTGACGGGTACGCCGTGGCGTTGCAGGCCGGTGGATCGACCGAGTCGTCCACCGACTTTTTCCTCCCGGTTTACCGTATTCTCCGGGCCTTGACGTGTGTGCAGACTGAAACCCCCGTGACCAGAGGGACGATCCAGGTACAATGGATCCTCAAACCGTTTGACGAGTGCAGACGCTTGGGGTTGACCGCGGACGCGGAAGCTGTCTCCAGAGCCATGTTCCCCGAGAAGATTGGGTTGTTGGTGGCGGAGGTTGTGCTCCCACAGGGTCCGGCCGATTCGCAGTTGAAGGAGGGTGATGTGCTCATCTCCATCAACGGCCAGAACATTTCCACCTTCATCAAGGTTGACGACATCTTGGACTCCAGCGTGGGTCAGACTATCGACTTGGTCGTCCAACGCGGCGGTGTCGTAACCCCCGCAACGCTCCGCGTTGGTGATCTCCACGCTATCACGCCAAACCGCTACCTCCAGGTGTGTGGTGCTTCCTTTAACGACCTTTCGTACCAGATGGCGCGCATCTACGCGATCCCCGTCAAGGGGGTCTTTGTCAATAGCGCGTCCGGGTCCTTCTTCTTCGACAAGAACGAGAAGTGCGGCTGGATCATTGACTCCGTGGACGATCAGGATACCCCGGACCTCGATACCTTCATAGAGGTCATGAAGTCCATCCCTGACTGTAAGCGCGTGCCGGTTGCGTTCCGCCACTTGACGGACCTCCACTCGCAGAACGTGGCCGTCATCTACATCGACCGCCACTGGATGACCGCGTTCCGCGTGGCCGTCAGGAACGATGAGTCTGGCTTGTGGGACTTCACCACGATGCAGGAAAAGCCGTTGCCACCATTGCCGCTCACACCGCACAACGCTCGTTTCATCGACATCGCGATGGAGTCTAAGGGGTGCGCGCAGTTGTCACGCAGCTTTGTACTAGTGGGGACCAAATTGCCGGTCCCGTTGGACTCGTTCCCGTCGTCCCGCAAGCGTGGCTACGGTGTTGTCATCGATGCTGCTAAGGGTTACGTGCTTGTATCTCGCTACGTCGTTCCTCACGACTTGTGTGACGTAGACATCACCATCGCCGAGTCTATTATCATCCCCGCCAAGGTTATTTTTCTCCATCCATTGCACAACTACGCCGTGGTCAAGTACGATCCGGCGTTGGTATTGGCGCCCGTGCAGACCCCCAAGTTCAGCTCCACGCCATTGCGCAAGGGTGACAAGATAAACTTTATCGGGTTCAACTTCAACCTCCGTACCATCACCACCGAGACTCGCATCAGTGACATTTCGTCAATCAACGTGCCGAGCTCCAGTATGGCCCCGCGCTACCGCGGTACCAACCTCGAGGGCCTTCAGATTGAAAGCAACATGTCAACGCACTGTAGCTCTGGTGTTTTGGCTGATAACGACGGAACCATCCGCGCTGTGTGGTTATCCTTCTTGGGTGACCGCAACAATGACCAGGACACGATCTACCGCATGGGTATTGACGTTACTGATATCAACGACATTATCCAAAAATTCCAGAACGATGAAACGCCAAACGTGCGCATCATCGACAGCGAGTTCTTTGCGTTGCCGTTGTCGCAGGCCAGGCTCAGAGGGGTGTCCGAGAAGTGGATTGCCAAGGTTGAGGAGCAGGAGGGTATGGAGCGGTTCCAGTTTTTGAGTGTGTCGCGTGTCGCGTGTGCCACATCGACGCAGCCACAGAACCCATTGTTACCAGGTGACATTGTGTTGTCGGTGAACGGCCAAGCCGTACACAAGATCAAGGACTTGAACGCGTTGTCCAATAATGCGGAGTTGGAGTTCCACATCGTCAGACGCAAGCAAGAAATGACCTTGGCTATCCAAACCGTGCCGACCGATACCTTCAACACGTCGCAGGTGGTGATCTGGTGTGGGGCCGTGTTGCAGGGTCCGCATCACGGTGTGCGCCAGTTGATGAAGAACCTCCCATCTGGTGTCTATTGCACCGACCGTGCGCAGGGATCGCCTGCGCGTCACTATGGGATTGGCTCTACTAACTTTATCACGCACGTGAATGAGCAGGAGACGCCGGACTTGGATGCGTTTATGAAGGTGGTCAAAGGCATTCCAGATAACACGTACGTGAAGTTGCGCATTGTTTCGTTTGACAACGTACCGTTTGCGATTTCGTTGAAGACCAACTACCACTACTTCCCAACCGCGGAGTTGAAGAAGGATACCGAGCAGGACAAGTGGGTCGAGCATGAGGAATAGAGTTGCATTGCTTGTATATTAGAAAATATTTGAGTTTTGACCGGATGTAGGTTACTGTAAACTGAGGTTTGGCGTGGATAAGGAATGGCCAAGGTCTGGATGCAGCAGATGGTATGGGGTTCAACTAGTGGCTAGGTGTGTGAGGGTCTCCAGACAGCACTAAGTAAATGGTATTGTAGGGGGTCGCTGCTTTTGGTTCAGAATTTATAGTTTTGGATATGTAAAGTAGAAGGGTGATGAGCTTTGGGTGTAGGTGTTGGCTTTCACTTGGTGTGGAACGGAAGTGAGGGCAGGCTATGACTTGTGTTTGGGTGGGTGTTAAATATTAGAGTAGGTGTAATGACTTTCACCTTCAGCTGATAGATGAGACGAAACAAACTTCAGATTTTTACATATGGGTGGGACGAGATTTGGATATAAAATACAACTTCTCTGTACAGACCCCGGCTGCCGCAATCCATTGATAGCGTTGGCGTATTACTGGATAGCCTAATTTACAATCTGATGCATTGTTTATTCAAGTAACTAGACCTGCTCCTTTTATCCTTGGTGATCTCATCTTCTCCACCACCTCATTATTTACCGCTACGCTTCGACTACTTCTCTGACAGACTTTTTTTTCCATTCATTTATCGAGCTAAGCCGTATATATACAAGTTTTAGCCAGGCCTGATACTCTCGCTATGGTGCCGTGTTCAACCCTGGAATGAGACACCTCTTCTGTACACGGTTCTGGATCCTAGACACCGTACAATAACTCTTTGGGGTTACCAGTATGGCAAAAGCTTCCTTAACTTTCTGTGGTTTCTGCCCTTCTTGTCGACGTGCACAACACCAGTCTTCTGGTTCAACAATCTCATACTCCAGCCGATATTACCGTGAGAACGGCATGACTTTCCTCTCTTGTAACCGTCGGCAGTCTTTCTGAATCTCTTGGCAGCGGAGTGGTTGGTCTTCATCTTGGTCCGGACAAAGGTTGTGTTGTACGTCTGCTGTAATAAGGTGGAGGTCCTGCCGAAGGCCATGGTAGAAACAGAACCAAGAGCACGTGAAACACCGCCAATGAGGGGTCTAAAATTGGAAAACATTGGTGAGGGGCGGTTTGAAATTTCAACTCTACGACCCAGGTATACCGATTTCTATGCTTTTGACTGAAAAATTCCGGTTCAACGATCGACCAAGGTCGCGCCTTGACCGGATGAAAAATTGATATGCGTCACGTGATTAGTGTCCTAACTGTATCTACAACATCGGTATGGGCAAACGTACTAGACCGGTAATCTGTCACTTGGGGTTTTATATGGTATTGTGGACGAAAGTATTACATCTAATTCCCATGCTCGACTATTGTTTGCCTCCTGGCTGTATATATTTCCAGCTGCCTACATCATGTTATCAATTAGAGTTTCATGTTTCATATATTTCATAATCAGATCTGGATCTGCTTAGATTTTCCATTGGGCCGGCCTCTTCTCAACGAAAGCGGTCATCCCCTCGGTTTGACCCCTAGTGCCAAACAAAGCTTGGAAAGTGATTCTTTCAAATTCCAAGCCGTCCTTCAAGGACATCTCGTAGCTCTTGTTGACACACGCCTTGGCCATCTTGTTGGCCAAGCGAGGGCCGTTACCGATCCTGGATGCCAAGTTGAGCGCTGCTTCCAACAATGCCTTGTTATCAGGGAGCACCTTGGAGATCAAGCCCCAGTCGTAAGCCTGTTGAGCCTTAATGCGCTCACCGGTCAACACCAATTCCATGGCCTTGGATTTACCAATCGCTTTGACCAATCTCTGAGTACCACCAGCGCCCGGGATAACCCCCAACTGGATTTCCGGCTGGCCGAACTGAGCCCGTTCGGTGGCATAGATGATGTCGCAACTCATTGCCAACTCACAGCCACCACCAAGAGCAAACCCGTCCACAGCCGCAATGATTGGCTTATCGATGTAAATAATGTCACCCCAGTTTCTCAAGAAAGCGCTGTCGATGGCCTGTTCGGATTGCAAGCTGGACATTTCCTTGATGTCCGCACCAGCGGCAAAGGCACGTTCGCTGCCGGTGATGACAATGGCACCAATGGTGGAATCGGCATCTGCGGCGCGCAACTCAACCATCAATTCCTTCATGAGCTCGGCGTTTAACGCATTGAGCGCCTTTGGTCTGTTCAAGGTGATTTGTCTGACCCCGGCGGTAGGGGTGGAGGCTAAGATACAGTTGTAAGACATGGCAGCGGAAATGGAGAGTTGTCTAGAAGCGAAAACAGGGAAGTTTCTGAGGGTTTTTATGAATACGGACATGGCGGGAGACTAGGCTGGGGAAGACCGTTATATATATTGCTGCAAAAAAAAGACGCCTGAAGTCCGGAAGTACGGGGTAGCCTCGGCATGGGGGAGATAAAGTTTCGGCTTTTAGCGGGACGAGTGACAGAGGGCCAAATGGCGCAGACTTACCCCTCGCTCATCCACGTGACGGCTTGAGCGGCCATGTCTGAGAGGTTGTGCTTGAACGCACTATGGATACGTTAAGAGCTCGGTCAAGAGTTCTATCGGGGGAGAGAAAATAGTCTTGATTTTTCGTGTTATTTTTAATCTAGCTAGTCTGCTTTATAGTAGATAAAACCGAAAGAAGTGAAAAGAGAAACATGAACGGTGCCAGCAGTTGAGCGCCCACCTAAAATTTCTCGGTTATACCCCACTTGGATGAGACTAAACCTTTTATAACCCATGCCAGGAATATAGTAAATATCGAGAGCACCCAAATCACCCCATATCGCTCTTTCTAAATAAACACCTGCGCCGCACTATAGCTTAGTTTGTCCACTAGTGCTGGCCATCTACGTGGACTACGTAGGTATCTCTCGAGCGATTATATCCTGGTCAGGACCTGTTTCTCCCTCAATATCAATTATTAAGTAAAACGGTATTTATACTAACATTATTTCACCTCACTTTTTGCATTTTCATTCCTTCATTTATCTCTCTATGTATCCCTAGTTATCCTCCATCGATCACGTGCAAATCAAAGCTCCTAACCGCCGGCAGCCTCATCGAAGATGTACGCCAGAGGTATCACCATACCACTTATCCGTAGAACATCACATCCACATAGCTCCTCTTTGTAGCTCCTCCTTACAGACCATCCTTCTGCTGCCTAATACTACACCCATGGAGAACTACGCCCCCGAGTACTTCGAATTGCCGAGCCCGTTGGTGTTTGTGCAGGGCTTGGAGCATGGGCGTCCAGCTTCGCTGGACTCCGAGGCGTCTGATTTGCTGTCCAACCCGATCCTCCTGTCACCTAGCTACACCCAGGATATGCTCCACCGCACATCGCCCGCCGTGACAGCCGCGTGCGGGCTCGAGCTCGTCACGCGCATAAGTGCCCATGCGCGCGCGGACGTGTTCTGGGACAATGCGATAATCAAAAACCGCTTGGGCACACCGCGCGCCTGCAATGTGCGCTTCATCAGCACCCAGCACTATTTACCGACGCGCAAGAGCCCTACAGGTTCGCCGCTCTCCGCTTTCGCGATGCAGGACGCGCACGCGCTACTCACCGAGCACTGGTTCCAGAAGCACTTTGCGCTTGTGCCCTCCGTTGTCGTCTCTGTGTATGAAATCGATGGCAGCGTGTCAGATCCCCAGCGTTACCTCCAGCAGGACGCAGAACTAGCACAGGAAATCAACATGTTGAAGGCTCAATTGGCGGGGCAGGATATCCGACTTGTACCGCTCATGGTGTGCGCTCAGAGCAGCGATGCGCCGAGCCTTGATGCGCGTGTCGCAAGTTTGCGCCGCCTTACACAACTCGGAACGAAGTTGTTCTATCTTCCCGCCGGAACCCAGCGTGAAATCGAAGTCTTGGTGGAGGTTTTGATGACCAGTGTGCGCACGCTCGCACTGGACTATTACGTGAACTTGGAAAAGCGCATCCGCAAGCGGAAGTTGAACAAGCACGGTCATGAATTGAACACGGTAGGCTCAGCCTTACCCCCTTCGTCGCTAGACACAACCCCTACGTACGTCTCTGCGCTCCACTTGGAAGCGCGCCAGTTGGTGAAGCTTGCGGTGGTCAGCCAGTTCCGCTTAGCATCGCACGACGCGACACTCAAGCTCCTCGAGCAAGCGCACAAACTCCTTGTCCAGGTTTTGAGCAACGCGGACGAGTTTGCGCACGCGTCACCGATCACGCCGGACACGTGGCAGAACTACCGCGCACTCCTAGACGTTATTGCATTCCATGCGACGCGGCTCTACCTCGCATGTGAGTTTCCCAACGTTGCATACACCAAGTTCGACCACCATATCCAGGTGGTGATCTCACACTTGTTGAAGCCACGCGGCATTCGCCCCGCGTCGGCTCCTGTGTTGTACTGGCTCTCCGCGCAGTTCGAGTGGTTGGCTGACTTAACATCCAGATGCCCCAGCATCGTCAGCCGCAACCACGCCTTGTGTCCCGACTCGGTTGGTGGTGTGGGCGTCTTGTCCATGTTGCATCCAGGATTTTCAGCCATGAAGAGCTTGAGTTTGTTGAAGCGAATGGGAACAGACGCTGCCAAGGGCCCTCCGGGCCCTTCTGATGGCTACCTTTCAGAATACACCCAAGACATAGACTCTCAAACCCGCGAGTTGGCGTTGTTGGATAAGGCTGAGAGGTGTTTCCAGACAGAGTCTGCGAAAGCCAACCAGTTCACACGCACGCTCAGCACCATCTACTTCCAAAAGGCCGAGATATACTACGGGCTCCAGCAGTACGAATTAGCGGTGGAATGGTTCACCCGGTGCTTGGACGACGAGTTCTCCCACTGGAGCTATCTCGCTAGCACCGTCTACTGGCGACTCCTCAGCGCCTGGGGCGCGTTGGGCCAGGTTGACGAAATGGTCTCGGTGTACTTGAAGTTGTGCTGCTTGCCTGCACGGATCCATGAGCAGATTGACTTGCTGTTTACGAGATTTTTGGAGTCGCGCGAGGTGGCCGTCACGACTAATCCTGTCGATATCCAGTGTCTCTTTGAAAACAGAGTCACCCCGTTATCCAAGGCGTCTTCCGTGCAGTTACGTCTCGCCAGCTTGGTGAAGCAGAGCGCGGTGTCGCCCCAAAACTTTGTCCTCCAGGAGGTTGTGGTGGAGTTTGACCGCGGGTTTAAAAACGTTAGGTTGAAGCACGATGGATCAAAGCCTGTAGAGGGGCTTGTAACGCTCCAGGAGACTGACTTTCAGGAGAATGATGGCGTGCTAGAGGCCGCGGTCAACTTGGACCTCTCTGCCGCCAAAATCTTTCAGTTCACCCAGCATTGTTCGATGATTGGGACGTTTTCCGTCAAATCTGTTGCCTACAAGGCTTCTTTTAGCTTAGGAGCGAACGCTACCGTCGTGAGTCTTAGCGGTTCCAGTGTTTTTCAGCAAGGTTTCCAGGACCGATACGCTTGGCACGGCTCAAACACCCGCTACATTTCCACCTCCCGGCCGTGGACCACGGACATCGAGCCAAGACGCCCGGAAACGATCGTTACGGTAAGCGAGCCTCCGCATGCTATCAAGGGCGAAAAGTTGAAGCTAACCGTGCTGGTGGATAACAAAGACCACGCCAGCGTCAACGTGGATTTGATCGTGGACGACACAGCCCATTCAAACGGAACTAAAGCTCCGGTTCCCGTCCAGTGGGCCGATTCCTCCGGTAGCACGGTGGTGGATGTTGGGCCGAAAACTGCGCAGGCCTTGGTGTTGTCGGTGGCGGTGCCAATGGATTGGGATAATAACGTCATCCGGGTGAAGATCAAGACCATTTTCTACGTCGAGAACGACCGCGACATTCCCGTGGTGGATTACCTCAGCTTTTCGATCCCGGTCATCGATCCTTTCAAGTACCTGTTGCTGATCCAGCCCCGCTTGCGCGACGGTGATATGCCGTCTCCGATGGTCATCCCTGAGGATATCGCAGATAGCATCCCGTTGGTGCAGAGGTCGTGGTCGGCGAGGGTCTCGGTTGGGTACACCCAAAAGGATAAAGTGGCCTTGGGCCCGTTGAAGATTGTGGGCTATGAGCTTGTCACAACGACGGATCTGTCAGAACACACTGTCGGGGCTATCGCTTCTGAGGACTCCCCTATCACCTTGGAGCCTGAAACCAGTGCCGGGTTGGAACGGTTGTTCTACACCAGGCCCACCGGTGCCAAGTCTGCCCGAAACCTCGCATTGGCATGCCACATGAAGATTCAATGGCAACGAGAGGGCGGCGAGGTTAATGAGCTTGTGACACCTTCCTGGAAGCTCAGTCTTCCATTGCTTGACCCGAGAATTTTGTTGATGGTGGAGAAGTCAGACCCGCGGGCTATTGGCTTGGTGTACACTATTGAAAACCCCACAGCTAGGGTGTTTACCTTCTCGACCACGTTTTCCAACTACGAGCTTGACTACAATTTGGTGGTGGGTACTGATATTGTCCAAACGGTGCTGGTATTACCATTCTCCCACCACGAGCTTCGCTACAGTATCATCCCCAAGACCACTGCCGAATGGTTTAAGTTGCCTGAATTGAAGGTGTATGATGTTAACTACAAGGTGAGTTTGCCCACGCTCCTCGCAACCACCGATGTCAGACAGGATAGAGGCAATAATTTCTTAGTCAATTCCTCTTTTTTGGAATAGTTCAAAAAGATTCCGACACCTCCCCGGTTAGACTTTTCACCATGTAGACCCGCGTTAGTATATGTAGTATGACAACTCTGGCACACAAAACGTCATTGGGACTTGAGTCTACACAGTATTACGTCATAGCACCTTAAGGTGTACGCGTAAATTTTCGGTCGTGCGTAAATTTCAGTGCTAATTTATCCCCGCCCACGCGTTCTGCTCCTTTTCAACAGTTAGACCTCCGCGAACTGTCACAAACTTTCTCACCTCCACCGCAATTGCAATGTTGGCCAGATCCTTTTTAAAGCCAGCCTCCTTCCACGCCTTCACCCCGTTGAGATCTTTTTCCCATACACAATTCAGAATGTCTCAAGTCGTTGTTGAAAAATTAGCTCCAGGTATGTGAATATATATTGCGAGTGTGTTTCAACGGCGTGTACTAACTCGGCCAGGTGACGGTAAGACCTTCCCAGCTGTCGGTGACAAGGTCACTATCCACTATGTCGGTACCTTGGAAAACGGTAAGAAGTTTGACTCTTCCCGCGACAGAGGTAAGCCATTCCAGTGTCACATCGGTGTCGGTCAGGTCATCAAGGGCTGGGACCAGGAAATCCCAAAGTTGTCCGTTGGTGAAAAGGCTGTGTTGAAGATCCCAGGCCCATTGGCCTACGGTGATAGAGGGTTCCCAGGTTTGATTCCACCAAACGCCACCTTGGTCTTCGAGGTTGAGTTGTTGGGTGTCAACTAAAGTGCTAGCACGACCTCTTTACGTTTGAATAATATCAGCGCGTATATTTTCAGAATGGTACTGTAGATTTGATTTGACTGGCAGTCCGTGAGACTTTCTTCAGGCTCATTGCCGTTTCCGTATACGGCTCGGCGTTACCGAAACTATGTCTCAGGGTTGCAGGTCACAAACCATGAGAGACGAAGCTGCTACTGGCACTACGGGTCCATTGAACAGAGTCAGAGCTAAACTGACAGTTACACCAAGAGAAAGGCATCTTGTAATAATCAAACCGGAGGGCTGGGACAATATCCTCACAAAGTGGTCATGCAATCGGGCGTGCAGACACTAACACACGTTCACTCAGGAAGAGCAAAGCTTGGCTACTAAAACTTGAAGACATCTAGTCATGAACACAGCCACAAAAATATGGTATGTACAATCAACAGACATTGCTACGGTAAACTTTACGAGGTGGCGGTGAATCGTAGTTGGCTCTTTATTGCTTGAGCACGATAACGATTCACCTGGAAAGCTGAGTAGCTATAACAAAATTGTAGCGCTAGTTAAAATAGCAGAAAAAACCAAAGACAACCCAAAATAAAAATGTATCAGAGAATACGCTTATTCGTCCTGGATAATGGTGCCCTTTTCGGAAACGTAGATACCATCCAAGAACTTACGGATATCCTTGTTTCTGACACGGCAGATTTGCTGGACATCGGCGGCAACCTGGGAAACAGCCTCCAAGGAGTTACCGGTCAAGACCAATTCATCCTTCTGGTTGGCAGAGTTTTCGACTTCGACACCTTCGGCGATCTTGACGTTTCTGACTCTCTTTTCACCCAAGAAGTTTCTGATTTCAACAAACTTCTCGCCATCGATTTCAATAACGTTAACGTTGATTGGGAAATGGGCGTAGACGTATCTCATCTTGTACTTGTAACCCTTGGTGACACCAGTGATCAAGTTGGAGATCAAAGACTTGACAGTTCTCAAGGCAGCAACGTGCTTTCTGTCACCGTCGTGGACGGTGATCTTGATAGCTCTGTTGGACAACTTGGCGAAAGTGACATTGATGTGGTTCAAGTTCTTGTTCAAGACACCTCTTGGACCAGTAACCTTGATCTTTCTGGCGTTGATTTCAACGGTGACACCTTCTGGAATGTCCAAGATTTGATCGGTTTGAATGTACTTCATTGTGTATAGATTTTGGGTTGAGAAATAAAAGGTAGAAAAAGCTGAAAAACAAGTGATGTATAGTGCAGGTGAAAAATTTTCCTCGAGCTTCAACCGCAGCTTTTCGCAGACTCTAGAGAGGCTGGAATTCCCAGATCTACGTGTACTGTAATTTACGCGAGCAGACCTTACAGGGTACAAGCCTTATGCATGGATGCCATTGGGGTCGTCCTCACGTTGGTGGAACGTTTTAGGTAACCGACTGATTATTCTTGTCCATTCAATGCGTCTCCGTGCTTCTGAGTATTTGTAATGTATTTCTGTATTAGAGGAATGCTGTCAGGAAATTTAGGGTCGGGTGGGTCCATTTAAACTGACTAATCCAAAGGCGATAAAAGTCTGTCAAAGATGCAGACTCTGCTTTTGACCTAACGGCAAATGGTTCTAAAAAGTGCCTAAATCAAGGTTTATTCCTCACACTGAACTGTGTTTAAATAATTGTCTCGTACCCAGTGTCTTTACTGTTACTAAGATTCACAAAAGGACAGCCTGCAACAGTATACCTGAGTCACTTGCTTCGCAGATTCAATCACTCTTCATCGCTGGACGAGTAGCCGGTAATAGGCATGCTCTTTCCCGTGGTTGGGATATCAGCTTTTGGAACTGCATCGCTCGACTCGTACGCCATGCCAACCTTCCGAACCAAACCTTGGATCAACAGGGTCTTCTTCAGTATAGGTTTGATGTCTTTTGTGACTCTTCCGGTCATTGGAATGCTCTGCGCGGAAGCTTTGGCTTTCAACTCCTGTGCCCTAGATTCTGTTAGTCATAGGTTTAATTAGCCAACCATGGTTTACGTACCTTCGGAAGTCGTTCAATCGAGATCTCTCGTGCAATCTGACCTTGGTATCTCGCTCGAGTTCCTCTGCCCTCAATTGGTCGTAAAATATCACTTCTCTGGCATCTAGCTTGTGTGAAACATTTCGGTCCTCAAAAGCGGTTTGACTCTCATTCGCCTTCTGCTCTGGGGTTTGTTAGCGTCATATCTTATCACCAATAAGCAGTACTTACTCTTGTTATCCTTGATCTGCTGAAACATGGACTTTCGCTCGCCATCGGTGCCCTCGTCGTCACCCTTTTCCGTAGCTAGAAACTTCTGGCGCTCCAATGCCTCCTTCGCCTCAGCCAATGCAGCATCCTGCTCGCTAATTTCTCCCTCTCTGACAAATCTTGACATGGTGGATGAAATAAATTATCTAAGCTGGTTAAATGCTGCAGGATGCATCTTATGTATACGGCATACAGAAGTGAAACCAAAACAAAAATCGTGTCCGCACCGATTTTTCTATAGCCAACCAGAATCACGAAAATCACACCGATATTTTAACGAGTACATGAATAGTGACGAGCACCCTGTTTCGGACCAGATATCGCCCACACAATGAACTCTGTATTTGTCAGATCCGGCTTAAGATTATCCCCTTCCGCACGTGCCTTCACCACCACCTCCGCGTGGAGACAGGTTTTGCCAGAGTTGACCTCTGAGCAAAACAGCAGACCAAAACACCTCGTTTCCGGCGCGCCGGTCGAGTTACTCACCAAGAGAGAGTGCAGAATCTACCAAGAGTCTAAGCCAGCCACCCAGTCTGGCCACCACAATGGTGACCACTGGCAGTTGGACTGGGACGTTTTGGGCAAGGGTAACAGATGGGAAAACGACGTCATGGGGTACCAGGGAACCTCCGACGCCATGCAGTGCACCGTCATGAAGTTTGACAACAAGGAGGCTGCCATCAGATTCGCCGAGGGCCAGGGCTGGACCTTTTACGTCCAGGAACCAAAGAAGAGACACTTCAGAAAGAAGGACTACTCCGCCAACTTCCTCCACTCCGCCGGCCCATTGAAACACATCAGAACCAAATAGGTCATGTCGCGTTTATTTATTGTTTCTTTCTCCTTGCATTTTCTTTCTTCCACTAGTTCACATTCGTGTGATGTATATTTAGATATATTGAAAAATATTAAAAACGTGTAGGGGCATACCATCCTTTGAGTATCCATAATTAGATATCCTCATGGCAACGTTATGCATCTCGTTAATTGTCTCCAAATATGATATCCAGCTTAGCTAACGCTGGGTAGGCACCATTGACATCAGTGTTAAATTGCAACCTTTAACAATGCATCTCATTCTATAGTGGATCTCTCACTTGATACAATGCGAATTACAGGAACAATGACGACTGAGTTTCGATGTATTCAAAACTCTTTTTGAGTCCAGACACCTTCCACTGTCTATATACTCTTTATTTCCACTCTGTTCCCCCCTTACATTAATATATTATCCCAATACATTACTCAACTGGGATGGCGCGTCGAATGTCGTGTGCGTATCGCGGCCCAAGTTTTTCAGCCGCCAGACGCGCGTGGAGAAAGTCTTATCAAAATGATTTCTGCCGCCAAGATGGCAACCTGCTCATCTATTGCTTGTTTGGCATCTATCTTTGACGTCACAAACAGAACTCTAAAGCTGCTTGTCACAGAAACGGACAACACCACAGAAAGGTCACCCATGTCTTATCGACACGGATCAGGCCGAGATAGCTTGTCGAAGTTCTTCCCAGACGAGGATCTTGACGACGAATCGCACTACGCCGGTAAGTCGCACCGTGATGATGAACTGCGCTACAATGAGCGATATGCCCAGCCAAACGGCTCGCACTATGCGCAAAGCGGCTCCCGCTACGCGACAAGCCACTACTCGGGTAGCTACGAAAGAGGCCGCCAAGAACCTGAAAGGGATGGTCATGAATCGAACAGAAGTCTCCACGAGTCAGAGAGAAGCCGCCATAAATCAGAAAGAAATTATAATGCCACCTCTGCGCAAAATCACTACGATGTTGACGGAAACCATTACGCGAGAGACGCGTCACCCGAGAGAGCTACCCGCCACCAGACACACCGCAAAGAGCTCTTCGTGCCCAACTCGGCCAAGTTTATGCCCACAGGTCCCAAGTCGCTGCAACCGGTAAAGCAGCCCCTCCCGTGCCTCACCTATGAGTATCCCAACTGTACGGAACACCACCACTACCTCCCGGTGTTGGAGGAGCGACTCCGCCAGCCGCTCGAACCCACGAGCAAAAAGGGCTTCCGCGTTGCCTATGACCCGTTGCTAGATAAGGCGTTGAAGGACAAGAAGGGCACGCGGATAGTGTACCGCGTATGTGGGGAGTCGGCGAAGCCACCGGTGGATCCACGTAAGCGCGAGTCCACGAAACATGCCCTGAAGTATCGCAGGCGGCCATATATCAGCCTCCAGAAGTTGCACACACCGCGCTTCCAGTACGACGAGCACTCTGTGGGGCCCCCGCCGCCGATCGAGGTGATTGTCTGGGGGTTTTCGCTCTCCACCACGCCGATTCAGATTCGGCATCAGTTCACGCCATTCGGCGAGGTCAAGGAGTGCGAGATCTTGGCCCACCCGCGCACCGCCGCACCCATGAACATCTGTCGCGTCAGATTTGCAGGCTCTATCGATAAGGCCGCGAACGCCGCGCGTAAGGCGTGCAAAGCGCACCCGAAGGGGCTTCTGGTGAACGGGCAGGTTGCACGAATCGGCTTGAATGACAGTCAGGGTCGCTTATTGCAGGCTCGGTTAGACAAGCTGCGCCGGGAGGAGGAGGCTCAGGTAAAGCGAGACGAGGCGAAGCAAAAAGAGCGACAGAAGGCAAGAGAGTTGGAGAGACAGAGGGAGCAGGAGAGGGAGGAGAGGGAAAAGGAGAGGGGAAAGGAGCGGGAAAAGGAGCGGGAAGCGGAGAGAGAAACTAAGAGAGAGGGTGCCCCGGCTCTTGAGCTGGCCCCCTCCTTCCTCTCAGACATCCTCAAAGTGGAAAAACAGCAAGAGTCGATGGACGCAAAGTTTGCCAAGGTCGTCTCCAACAGCGTTCTCACGTCAAAGGGCCGCCACGCCGAGATTAAGCCCGGGGTGCCGTTACTGGACAGCATCGCGGCGTATATCAAGGGGCGGCCATTTATTAAGGTGCGGCGGGACGACTTTCCCATCGCAGATTTTGTTGACCGCTACTGGAAGGGCATAACAGCGGCAGATTTGCGCGCGACCGCGTCACGCGAGAGCTATCAGCGTGATCTTGACCGTGACGTCGCGCACCTCGACCGCTACGCGGAGCTGAAGGACGCCGCGCGCAAGTACCTCAAAAAACAGCTTTCGCACGTGGTCAAGAGGAGCTTAGCCACGTACGACTGGGCGCGCATCATGCTCGAGGAGGACGGCATCTACGTGGTGTTCCACGACTTCTACGAGGCACGGCGGTGCTACGAGCACGAGGACGGGCGGCGCATTGCAGACCTTGACACGTTGGCTCCGTCTGAGGTGAATTTGGTCCGCGCGGCTGGCGTGCGCTTTAGTGGCTACCGCTTGTATATGGACTTCTGTCTCCCGCCCGGTTTCAGCAGCGTGCGAGGCGATATCGTGGCGCTTGCGACAGACCCGATGCTCAAAGAGTTAGGCAACTTCTTGAAGCGCGACATTAGGGAGAAGCTCATCGGGCCAGCCGTTCTCGCGGCGTTGGACATTTCCAACTTTCCGGAGCATGCGGATGTGCTAAAGCCGGAGCCAAGGGTTCCAGCCGAGATCTACGGGATTGTCAAGATGGAGGGCCCAACGCTCCCGCTTTTACCAAAGATCAAAAAGAAGGACGGGTTCCCGGTGAGACTTTCAAGGCATGCGATTCAGAAGCGCGTGGTTCCGATGCACCACGTGCTAAACTTTGACAGCTCGGATGAGGAGACCGAGCTCGACTCCGAGAAGCACACCCCGGCGTTGTCTCCAAAGGGACCCCTGAAGAAGCGCCAGCGCATCAAGGGCTACGAGTCGGAGGAAGATGAAGAAATGGAGGAGAGGGAAGAAATCGAGGAGGAGGAGGAAGTCATCGACGTGGAGAAGGCTGAGAGGGAGGTGACCCCTGACCTCGGGTCCAAATTCATGTCCGATAGCTCAGACGTGGAGTATCATACAGGCGATCAGAGATACCACCCCGCTACCGGCGGCTCGCGGCCAGTATTTGAAGACGATCTCAGTGTGCCGTTGGACTTGGACGGCCTCCAAGACACGCTTAAGGACGATGAAGACCTTGTGTTGTTGAAGAAGGTGTTTAGTGATATCAAACCGGAACCCATCGCCAACTTGGACTACTGGGCGTGGCGTGAGAAACAGCGGAAGCTGGAGGCGGAAAGCGCGTTGGACGCGCGGTTCGACAGTGCTGCCGGCTCATGGCGCTGTGAAGGTTACCGCAAGGTTCCGGACGCGGACAAGGCTGAGTACTTGCCACACCGCCGCAAGATCCACCAGCCGCTCGACACCATCCAGCACGAAGATGACGATTCGAAGCGCGGCGGCATCCAAAGCTCGCGTGTGAACCGCGCCAACAACCGGCGCTGGGCCGCGGACGTGTCGTCACTCGGAACTGAGAGCGACATTTTGAGCTTGAATGCTTTGACCAAGCGGAAAAAGCCAGTTTCCTTCGCCAGATCGGCCATTCACAACTGGGGCTTGTACGCGTTGGAGCCAATTGCCGCAAAAGAGATGATCATCGAGTACGTCGGGGAGAGCCTCAGACAACAGGTGGCGGAAAACAGAGAAAAAAAGTATTTAAAGTCGGGGATCGGCTCGAGTTACCTCTTCCGGATTGACGAAAACACTGTCATTGATGCCACCAAGAAGGGGGGTATCGCCAGATTCATCAATCACTGCTGCGTGCCCAGCTGCACCGCCAAGATCATCAAGGTGGGTGGGATGAAGCGGATCGTCATCTATGCCTTGAAGGATATTGCCACCAACGAGGAATTGACATATGATTACAAGTTCGAACGAGAGACCAATGATGACGAGCGCATTCCGTGTTTGTGTGGCGCTGAAGGGTGCAAGGGGTATTTGAATTAGAGTCAATGCATGGTTTATTGTTTTAGTGGGTATCTTTGGATTCTGTAACATCAAGTAGGCGATATCCGTGTCTCCGCATAGAGCATACCGGTGGGAGGCTAAGCCAGGCTGTTTGGATGAAATTGAAGCTTAGATCTAGGAAATGACGTCCCGCATGGTGGAATCCTAATTCAGAGCCTCAATAGTCCGTACCTTGGGTTTTAAGGATCAGGCTAAACTTGTGAAGCACGGCCCAAGTCCATGGTATACCTTTTGCATAATAAGACACAGCATCTAACTCACTGACATACAAAAGATTTTGCTACAAGCTTTCAAACTGACATGTATTCGAAACTTTACTATAGTACAGATACGTTCGGTCTGAGCCGTTGGGCTACCTCCAGAACCGTGTAGGTGAAGACATCCTATTTGGTTGTCTTCTGAGCCATGGCCTCTAAAATGGGTGTTAGTATTCATGTCGTTATCATTCTGAATAGGGTGGTCTTCCCGCAAGTAGGTATCCTCTAACAGGAAGGCCGGTCATAACATACCTCTTCTAGCAGCATCTTGCAACAAGTTCGTGTCGACGCTCTCCTTCTTTAAGTGAACGTATCGAACGGTGGAGCCTCTGATGAACAAGTTTCTAACGGCAATCAAGTGCGGATATTTGGTGTCGTTGTTGCATGTGATATTGTCCAATTTCAAATTCAAAAACTGGTCAACCGATTTTAAGGTTCCGGTGATGGAGATGTCATTTTTTAACTTCATATCGTTAGTACATTGTTTCTGGTGTCTCAAATGCTCTGGATAGACTTACTTCGACGGTGACCTAGATAAGTTAGTTGATGCTCGGGCGGTGGATTTAGTCATGGAATACTCACTTCTTGGTCAACCAATGTTTTGAAAAATGAGAAGAATAACATTCTGTATGGGCGTCAGTGATAGATCAAAGGCTTGCGTTCAGTAACAAGTATATTCACTTTTGTGCGCACGTCTGTTAGAGCTGTCTGAATGTGATGGTAGGAAGCGTTGGATTATGTAAGCTGTACGAGGTTTTCAATTTATAGCACACGGTGCAGGAAATACAGCATGCCATCTGGGCAAATCTGAGGAAATGCGATCAGACTTCTAACCCGAGACTTGAGTTACGAATCAAACTGTTTTGGACTCTTAGATAGGGGATGTTGTTTTTGCGTGTATTTCCGAGCTTTTTAGTGCCCAAAATGAAATCTTGTACGTCGTGTGGAAGATTTATATACCTTTGTCTTACTTTGCTTCCCTATATACTGTGGGGTGCATGTAAAAGTGGATATATTACAAAACTTTAATGACGTATCCGTACAAGGATATTCATTGGTTAATATCATAGTTTTTAACCATAATAGACGAAATCGCTCGGAGGTGAATGTACGAAGATCTCGTAAGCCTGCATTAACTTCTATTCGCAGAAACCACGGCAGCCTCATTCGCACGCTTTATGTCCAACTAACCTTATTCCTTCGTCAAAGTCCTCAAGCTCATTGTGAATCGTATTAAACACTATTCTGTCTCATTTTGGCAGCAAGTTTCCGTATGTTGATTATTATTATTTTTTTAGGTAAACGATGCCGACCCACGGACGATCGGCAAGCCCGCCAAGAGAAAAGCTTGAGAAACGCGACAACGCCGTAAGTGACAAACGGCGATGAACAGCGGACAGGCTCTATCGTTCTCATGCATGGGTTCCCTCGAGTCGTATGTCCCTACTACGCCTTTCTTTCAGTTAAATGTAGTCCAACACCGACAAAACAATATGATTTAAACGTTTACCCTAAATCTTGGCTTACAATCTGCATGCAGGGTGGTTTTTCCAATTACCGTGTAAACATGGGGTCACAATAAACTGGTCTGAGCCCGTGAAACGGGGTCGTTGACAGGCTCGTGTCTTAGTTATAATGTGTAACGCCAACCATCCGTTTATGTCAGTTATGACCCCCGCAGTCAAATCCCACAGACCCTAGATCCATCCCCAAACACCTTGTAAGAGGAAAAACGGCATCTATTGGGTCAAGGCTGACGTAAGTGTCAAACCCATTCCCCGGCTGCAGGCGTGTACCACCGCTTAAACCTTCCTCGATAATGAAAGCTTACAGTCGGAACCAGCTGACTTTGGAGCATTCGTCTCATGCGCTATCTGCAAGTCTGAAGCTTGGCTCCGTTGCAGGTTGAGTGGTTTGATTTCTGTCACGTGACAGACTGATTGGGAATGTCTCCATGCCGTGCGCGGTAATCAATCTACGCGCGATAACGGATGAGTCAAGCCGCAAACAGGTGGTTACAATCCCGAGCACCCTCTCCAAGAGGGGCTTCTGTGCAGGAGAATACTCCCGTTGCCGGAAGACGTACTATGCATTTCTGCGCGGTCCCCGACGCAAGGCGGTGAAAAATCGGAGAAGGCCCTCCAATAGTGAAAAATTTCGTAGAGGTATTAGTCACAGATCGCTCCGGGGGACAACTTGATATATAAAATTGCCGTTTCTTTTCCCTTTTTTTTTTCGTTCTCTCTCTCTCTCTGCTATTATTATCTTTATATCCTAATACATACAATGTGTGGTATTTTCGCTGCCTACAAACAACCGGACGTTGAGGCGTTCAAATCCAAGGCCTTACAGTACTCCAAGAGAATCAGACACAGAGGTCCAGATTGGAGTGGTGTCACCATCCAAAACAGCACCATCTTGTGCCACGAAAGATTGGCCATTGTTGGTTTGGACTCCGGTGCCCAGCCAATCACCTCCGAAAACGATGACTACTCCTTGACTGTCAACGGTGAAATTTACAACCACATCCAGTTGAGAGAAGAGTTTGCCGACTACCCATACAAGAGTTTCTCCGACTGTGAGCCAATCATTCCTTTGTACAAGAAATACGGGGTTGACGCTCCAAAGCACTTGGACGGTATGTTTGCTTTCGTCTTGTATGACAAGAAGCGGGACAGAGTCATCGCTGCCAGAGACCCTATCGGTATCACCACCTTATACATGGGTAGATCTGCTGCCAAGCCAGAAACCTACTACTTCTCCTCCGAGTTGAAGTGTCTTGTTGACGAGTGTGACACCATTACTGCCTTCCCTCCGGGCCACGTCTTTGACTCCCTCACCGGCGAGACCACCAGATACTTCACTCCAACCTGGTGGGACGAAGAAAAGATTCCAACCACGCCTGTGGACTACAAGGTTGTCAGAGAAACCTTGGAGATGGCTGTCAGAAAGAGATTGATGGCGGAGGTCCCATACGGTGTGTTGCTTTCCGGTGGCTTGGACTCATCTTTGATTGCCGCTATCGCCGCCAGAGAGACCGAGCAGGCCAACTTGGAAGCCAAGGGCACCGACACCTCCAGCCAGGGCTTGGCTGGTGTTGACGACGAGGGCCACTTGCGCTCCAACGGTTGGTCCAAGTTGCACTCCTTCGCTGTTGGTTTGCCAGGCGCTCCAGATTTGATTGCTGCTAAGAAGGTTGCCAAGTTCATCGACACCGTCCACCACGAACACACCTTTACCGTCCAGGAGGGTTTGGATGCGTTGAGAGACGTCATCTACCACTTGGAGACATATGATGTCACCACCATCAGAGCCTCTACCCCAATGTACTTGTTGTCCAGAAAGATCAAGGCCCAGGGTGTCAAGATGGTTTTGTCCGGTGAAGGTTCCGACGAGATCTTCGGCGGTTACTTGTACTTTGGTGCTGCTCCATCTGCCGATGAGTTCCACACCGAGTGTGTCAAGCGTGTCAAGAACTTGCACTACGCCGATTGTCTTAGAGCCAACAAGTCCACCATGGCTTGGGGCCTCGAAGCCAGAGTTCCGTTCTTGGACAAGGCTTTCTTGGAGCTCTGTATGAACATCGACCCTGCTGACAAGCTCATCAAGCCAGCTGAGGGTAAGATCGAGAAGTACATCTTGAGAAAGGCGTTCGACACCTCGGACGACCCATCTGCCAAGCCATACTTGCCACAGGAAATCCTCTGGAGACAGAAGGAACAGTTCTCTGATGGTGTTGGTTACTCCTGGATTGACGGTTTGAAGGAGGCTGCCGAATCTGCTGTTACTGAAGAACAATTGGCTCAGCCAAAGGCCGAATGGGGTACCGACATCCCATCCACTAAGGAAGCCTACTGGTACAGATGCATGTTCGATGAATTATTCCCACAGCCAGCCGCCGCCTCTACCGTCATGAGATGGGTTCCAAAGGCCGACTGGGGTTGTCACGAGGATCCGTCCGGTAGATACGCCAAGATGCACGCCTCTGCTGTCGACGCCGTCAAGGAATAAGTTAATAGAATAAATATATGTGTATAATGAGTATTTTTTCAATCAGCAGAAGGACAGGCTGTCGTTGCGCGGTAAATAGGGCTTATTCAGGAATGTCATCGCCGCGTATAGGGTGGTTCTAAAAATAGTCTTGCAGAAGCAGTCCTATAGGTATGGCTTGGGAAGAATTGGCCGCTCAACCAGTTGCTAGAAGGTAAATAGTCTATGGCTAGGATAGTCGGGGTTGATGCTTGTTTGTACTATAGTAGCGTGCCGTCCTGCCTACACAGTCCAGTAGTTGCAGTCAACCTTTAAACACCGGTGTATAAGCATTTTAGTCATAAGCGATCGGCTGTCAAAAGCCGAGTAAACAACGTCTAATGGTGGCCGGAAAGGACTCATTACGTAAACTTAGTAATAGACTATCACGTGATTTTTCATTTTGGTCTATATGCAGGATGTAGTTTTTAATCTGCTTACACATCCTGGGTCTGATATGCATCTCCACGCAATTCATTCCTGGCCCTGCGTTGCAGCTCCCTACGTATAAAGCTGTACTACCTTGGCCCCAGGTTTCTATCACAAATATCCACCGTTTGGGATAAAGAGCGCCTCCCACAAGTTTTACCTTGCATCGCATTTTCTTCTGTATGAGCAAGATCACTATACTAGTTTCGTCCCTTGTTGCACTCATCGTTGCCGTGATTTTCCCCAAACTCTTCTTCCAATCCGCCAAAGTTACTCCAGTTTTAACCCATATGGTTAGTTCTGCGTCCGCCACCTCCACTGCGTCCGACATTACCAAGTACGATCAAAGATTGAACATGGGCATCACTTCATACGCCGCAGCTTCCCCGTACAACCCAAGTTACTTCTTGAGCCATGGTGGTCCAACTTTCATGTATTCTGAAGAGAATGGAAAGGGTGGTGATATGGGTGCCTTCAGGGCGTTGCAGAAGATCGGGTCCCATATTGTCAACGACGTCAAGCCTGCTTTCATCATGGTTGTCAGTGCTCATTGGGAATCTAGCGGCCACGACAACATTGAAATCACCATTCCAAAGCCCAAGGGATTAAAGCCAGATGAGAACGAGTTGATTTACGATTTCTACGGTTTTCCTGACCACATGTACCGCGAACAGTTCCGCACCAGAGGATCTCGCGAGCTATCTCAATCTATTTCTGACTATTTAAACGAAAATGGTTTGAAAGCTTCGGTTACCGCCAGAGGGATCGATCACGGTACCTGGGTTCCGTTTAAGGTTGCCTTCGGTAAGACCGGGCTCACTGACGATTACTGGCACTTGGGGGTCCCATTGATTCAGATTTCTCTTGCACATACCGAAAAATTTGCTATTCACGAGCAATTGGGTGGCTTGTTGAGACACTTTACTGAAAAGAGTGGTGCCAATGGTATCTTGATCAACTCGGGTATGAGCGTTCATAACTTGCATGATTTGGGTACTGCAATGTACAACCATCCGAATAGGCCGATGTCTTATGTTGTTCCGTTCCATGACAAGTTGAGAGACATTTTCACCAAAAGCACTGATTATGAGAGTAGAATTGAGGGGTTAGAAAAGTTACACCAAGAGCCGATATTCAGGCAGGCTCATCCAAGTGTCGAGCATTTCATGCCCATTGTGGTTGCCGATGGGTTTGCTGGTAAGTACGGTAAGGTGAAGGAAGTTTACAACAACGCGTCTCTTAGTTTGGGCTGGGGGGTTTACGAGTTTATTGCTTCTAACAAAGACGTTAAGCTGTGAGGTTAGCTTAGTGTTAGGTCTTGTTTAGAAGGTTAGACATAGTGTATATGAATATTCTCTAAAAAGAGTCACATCCCAGTCAGTTCTAGTAAATATATATAATAGATTAATATAGTATATATTAGATTAATATGGTATATATACCACTTTGTTTATATTGCGTGATACATAATATAATCAAAATTATACGCGTTTTCAGTTCTTAAAATCTCAGGTAAATAACTGTAATAGCCATGTTTATATTTAGACAATATAGGTTTCAAGTTTCTTCAATGTATATGGTGTAAAATACTTACAAATAGGTGTCGTCACCTTACCGTTACTTCTCCCGCGTTGCCGTATGTGTGGATAGCGAAATCGGTCGCTTGAATGCAGACATGCATAGTCAGGGAATGATGTAACCGCACACCGAGAAACTGACTCCGTTCCTTAGCGTACCTTTTCGCGCAGATTGGCATACGTACCACGCGCGCTGCGAGAGCTGGTCTGGCACCGCAAATCGCAGAGAGAGAATATTTACGTGCGTAAAACAGGTAAACCTTACGCCTAGTTGGTTCGGCGAATCAGATGTAGCACGCATAGTGACGTACAATCCTTAAGGGTTTGGTTTCTGGTTGCTACACATGCGGTTAATTTGAAACGTTGTTTTTACGAATTAATATCGCAACATGGCTGTACCACTTAGCAAAAAGGAGGTTTAAGGATGTGTTAAGGGAACGAGGTGGCTAATTTTCAAGTGCTGAGTGATCAAATACTACGCATTGTTACGGTAGAGCGAGTTTATAAACCGAGACAATAGAGAGTTGTCAATAGGGTTAAGCTTCCTAACATTTATTTGATAGGGCCCCCAGGAAGAAACGCATGGCTCGTTAACCTTAAACTGAATGAGAAATTTTACAAATGCACCGGCTTTTCCGATGACCAACATTCGTCTGGGGAGCTTATACCCCCAACGAAATGAGGAACCCATTCGAGGAGGCTTTCAATCGAGGGGTTCTGCAAAAAGAGACCCTTAACAGAGACCCTAGCGGTGTCTCACACGTACTACAGTTAGCACGAGGAAAGTAGCTCGTACCATATAACCGGGGTCATCTCCCAGGGGCAGTGCTGACTTCGTACATGCATCCATATCTCTCCAGATTATTTCTAACCCTTCCGCCCTACATTACTTTTTGGCATGTTTCGACCGCCTCACAATGTGGCAAACCGGATTATAACAGGCTACCGGGGCCTTCCCGGTATCTTGAAGATGGGCTGGATTCAATGAAACACGTATAGGTCGGTTTCTCTTCCTGCATTCTAGGCTGAGCTGACTTGTACTAAGCTGCATGACGGGGCAGGAACTCATTTGAAGCCGCGTATCTGGGTCCACCATGTGATACAAGCCTACACGAAGTCTGTGGGGAGATCTAGTTCCTGAGGACTAACAACACCTTCTAGCATCGTTGTATATCTGAAAGGGTGTTAAGGAGGTCGTAGAAGAACTCAGGTGTTATGCGACGCACACCAGCACCAGAACACGGAGACTTCCAACAGGTTCGTAGGCCCATTTAACTTTCCGAGTGACGTGTCTGAGTTAGCTTGTCGTACGTGAGGTTGTAAAACGCTACCAGCCGGTCACTACCAGTACAGCGCTCTGTCTTGTCCTAACTACAACTCATGTGATGGCTATATGAATGCAAGGATGTTTATGTATCACCATTAGACGTTGGGATCCCAACTTCCGGCCCAAATAGAAAATACTAGCGCGAAACGCAGGAGGTTAAGCTCTAACATGCCATTTTTTCTGAAAGGGCTATGGATCATGAAACAGACTTAAGGCAGCACGAGTCTCTTCATGATTACATACAAAAGAAAAATATCAACCGAGCGTCCCACTGACATCCATGATCCAGAATAAAATGGCGATTGGTAAACCTTAACTCCACTCCTCCACCTGGATAGAAAAGGTAAAACAGCTCGGGCGGGGAGTTGTGTGGTGTCTTTCCCAAAATTCTAAATATAGTCTGACGCACGTAAATGCACACTTACGCACATTCTGAGATCCTGCACCATCGATCGCCTATTTGTCGTAGCATTTTGTCAGGAGAAAATTCCAGCCCAACCTAATGCGGTAATCTAACGAAAAAAGATAGGGTGTGCCAGACAGACGGAAAATACATACAAGCCTAACCCGTCCTGGGACTGCGCAGGTTTTACCTATATAACTCCATCGATTCCACTTGACACCCGTTGGACAGCTGTTATCCAAACACAGCAAACCTCTTTCTCTCGCCTCTTTCTCTCTTATTTTCTTGATTTCTGCCTCGATACTTTATCTGTTGGTATTGCGTTAACCACTGCTCGGATCACCGCCGGAAGTTCCGTAAGCCTATCGCTACAGTGCTTACACCTGCTTTCATTTTTACCAAAATTGAGTTTTCCCAGCGCCAAAGGCGTCTTGTCTAACCATTCCACACCGAATTTCACCCCAGCCGTTTCCTTCTTGCCATGTTTGAGAATCTCAAAAACCTTATCAACAAGAAACACCATGGAAAGAAGGCCTCCCATGACATGACCCCGTCCAAATCGGAGAGCAGCGCGTCCGTCAGTGACGGCTCCTACACGCCAAACGGTCCGCCAAAGGATTCCGAGACCTACGCTTCGGACAACCGCACGGCCTCGACGATGTGCATCCCGTCGCCAGCGTCCTCCCGCAACTCGCTGATGCATCTCTGCGACTCGCCCGTCAGTACCGAGTCCAGCCACCGTTTATTTGCCGAGAACGAGTTGAATCAGAAGTACCCCGACCTTGACTCGCGCTACCAGTTGATGGAAAAGATCGGCGACGGGGCGTTCTCGAAGGTGTACAAGGCGCTCGACACCGCCACCAACACCGTCATTGCGGTCAAAATTATCGACAAGTCGTCCACCTCCACCACCCAGTTAAACAACGTGCTCAAGGAGATTAGCATCATGCGCACGCTTGACCACCCAAACATTATCAAGTTGCTTGCGTTCAAGAATACAACCCTCAACTGCTTCTTGTTCCTCGAGCTCGTCGACGGCGGCGAGATCTTCAACCAGATCATTAAGTTGACGTACTTTTCTGAGGACCTTGCGCGCCACGTAATCGTGCAGGTCGCGCGTGCGGTCAAGTATCTCCACGAAGAGATCGGCGTGGTGCACCGCGACATCAAGCCGGAGAACTTGCTCTTCACCGAGATCCCATTCGTGGCGAACCCCGCGGGCCGTGTGGTGCGCGCGTCGGACGATGATTCCAAGCTCGACGAGGGCAAGTTTTGTCCCGGTATCGGTGGCGGCAGCATCGGCATCGTCAAGCTCGCGGACTTTGGACTCTCCAAGGTCTTGTGGGACCGCAAAACCCAAACCCCCTGCGGCACGGCGGGCTACACCGCACCCGAGATCATGAACGACCTCAACTATGACAAGGCTGTCGATGTGTGGTCGCTTGGATGCGTATTGTACACGTTGCTCTGCGGCTTCCCGCCGTTCTACGACACAGACCAGCAGAAGTTGGCCAACAAGATCGTTGCGGGTGACTACTGCTTCTTGAGCCCCTGGTGGGACGAGATCTCTAAAGAGGCCAAGGACTTGGTCACGCACTTGCTCACCCTCGACCCGGTCGAGCGCTACACCGTTGACGAGTTGCTCTGTCACCCGTGGGTCTTGCAAAACAACAAGGCGACCGAGCCGGCATTGGACGCCCCACAATACTCCCAGGCCCAACCCGAAGGCTTGTTTGACAAAGATTACTTCAACACCGCCATGGACGGCTTGGTGACCACGCCGCGCGCCGAGGCCATCCGCTTTGTGTTTGACAACAACTCGTTGCCGAAGTCAATCGCTTCGGCGGCGTCCAGAAATCGCATTGCATCCACCAGCACCACGTTGATTACCGTCCCCTCGCAGCACGGCAACTACTCTCTCGACCGTCTAGTGGAGCACTCGTCGGACGATGAAATCGACGAGGCATATTCGGACGACGAGGAGAATGAGTTTTCGGACTTTGACGTCCCCCAGGCGTTCCAATCGCTGGCCCTCAAGGGCAAGGCCCATCGCCGCATACACAGTATTGACAGTGTCGGCAGCGGCGGCTACACGATGCCGCTATTTGGCCAGTCGCCCATCAAGGTCAAGTTCGCCTACAAGAGTACCGCCACCACATCTTTCGGCAGCCTCACCATGAATGGGCACCGCCGTGCACGCACCAACTCGTCATCATCGTTGCGTCTTAGGAAGGCCAGTGAGGCTTTGAGTGTGGCGCCAGTGAACAAGCGCGGCTCCGGCTCTTCACCGGGCCTCAAGGTTCCCATGGTGGAAGTCGAGCTTTCCCATGCCAAAAGTGCTGATACAAAGCGCTACGACCCAAACCTCACCGTGACGGTTGACAAGCTGATAGCTGCACGCCTCAGCCGCGGCCATCCCAACTTCCCGAAGTCGCCATGTCCGCAGAGCATCCGTTTCCGCTGCGGTCCCCTCGTCCTGGACCAGTGCGGTGCGGGGGACTCTGAGGACGATGAAGCCAATTCTGATTGCGACTCCGACTCCGATATGGATATGAGCGATTACGAGAGAGATAACACTCCCTCGGTGATCGTGGAGGACCGGAAAAGCGCTTCGCCCCGGGAACCATCGACCTCGCCGGCTGTCACCGCGCAAACCGACCCCATTGCCATTCCGCTGCGAGCCAAAACATCGCCGCCGCCGATGGACAGACACACCGCGCCCGTGCCGGTTGACATTCGCAAGTCGTTTGATACATTGAGCGAGAGTTTTAATTTGGATCAGTCCAAAATGTTGTCTAGGCGCAAGACGGTGGGCGGAGGCTGCCGGGTGGCACAGTAAATAATTAATGATCTAATTGCTGGTAAGAATTTCTATTATGATTGGCTTAGCAAATGAAATGCAATGATATGAAAAAGAGTAAATTAGGAATGAGCGAGGCTATACGTAAGCACTGATTGCTACAGGGCGATGGCTGTACATAGACGTCTTTATTGCAGAATGCGTACTTGGCAACGGCGAGGGAATGTGAATTTTATGGAGTCATTCATATCCTTGAGTCCGAGAAGGTCAAAGACATGGAACGTAGGTTACAATGCGAACTTTTTTGGAAATGAACCATTAGGGGGTAAGGCGAGAAAATACATTTTAAGCTCCTATCAACAGTCTTTGTCTGCTTGATTCAAATTTCGGTTAAATTACGGCTTTAGACAAGCCATTGAAACTAACTAAAAATTGCCCCTTGTAATACAAGTCATCATCATATTTGTTTCCCTTACCGAGGTTGTCTATACCAAATTCCCAAGAATACAAAGCCTGGTACTTTCCCTGTTACACCACTCCATCGACACTATCGATGTGTACATCCGCTTCCCAACTCTCCAGTTCCACCTGCCTCCCATTCAAAACGTCATTCAAGTCGTACCTTTCCACTCCCTTTTCATAGGTCTCCACCAAGCCACTGCGTAAGTGTCGCTTGGCAACTCTTTCACGACAGGCCTCCTCTGACACATCTATCTTCCAGGTTTCATGACTCCTTTTTCCAGATAGATGCCTGTGGATCGTTGACCACGCCTTTATTTTCAACAGCAAATACAAGCCTTCTACAATGACAATTCTTGTTTCTGGCTGAATCACCGTACCGCGCGGAGTGGGGTCTTTCAATTCATGGTCAAAGGTGGGGATCGCAAGCAGCGGAATGCCCGTTTCCGCTCCCAGCAACGTCTGGAATAACCCAGGTTTACTATCCAGACCAAGGTCAACACAACAGGCCTGGAGTAGATCCACAAGCGTCACCACTAGGGTGGAGTCAAACGTCCATTCAGATCCTCGGCGGAAATGCGCCGAGGCCAGGTCAGAAAACTGATCTAGAACATTGCGTGGTAAATGAAACCCATCCATTGGGGCTACTTGCACGAAAGAAACCTCCGTATCACTTACGGGGGTGGACACCACATCGATTGCAGTAGCTTCAAGACCCCTAGCCCTGATGGTGGTCGTCTGGGTTGGCAAATCGACCACCTTATGGGGCTGTAATGCTTCATTCTCCGGGTCAATCACTGAGGCTGGATCGAACATGGGAATTCCCGATACAAGACTATTGGTGACTAAATCCCGTGGAGACGTGGCTTTTCCTGGAGGCTCCCGAAACCCATTTTCCCGGTGCATAACGTTGATTCTGCTTGCCACTTCGTGAGCCACTGAGGACTTTCCAGAGCCGGGCGTACCCACCAAGAAAACCAACACCCTGTACGTACCAGACGTTTCAAGCAATTGAAGGGCCCTGTTTGCCAAAGCTGTGTACGTTTTATCCATTACTAACAGCGGTATCGCAGAAAGTCTATAGCAGTGTCTTTTGCAATAAATTGCAGGATCTTTCACTAAAAGTGGTATATCTCGCAGGTAGCGGATACCACTAGCCAACCAAGAGAAAATACTATTGGTTGGTTTACGCACTATATATAACCAAGACGGTGAGGAGATCCTTATAAACCATAAGGATAGCTATATCGTGCCGCTCCATATGAAGGGAAGGGATTGGCCGAGCTGAAGGGCCTCTTTAACGCTGTGTAGCACTGCTACGGTGCAGTGCTCGCCGGTATCGGAATCACGTGCCGTCTGACTCTTTCTTTTCGCCCATTAATTAACATTCTTCTTCTTATACCCCTTTTCTCCCACCATCCACCATTGCCATGTTGCGTTCCATTCACCTCTCAAGAAGAGCTTTATCTGTAAGATTTAGCTCTACGTTGGCTTTCATCGAAGCATCCGGTGCCACCATCACCCCCTCCACATTGTCTGCGTTGACCGCGGCGCAACAGCTCGGGAAGCCGATCACAGCGGTCGTGACGGGCTCACAGGCTGCGGCGGTTACCGAAGAGGTGAAAAAGATCGCCTCTGTGTCCAAGATCTTGGTTGCCGCCGACGCCAAGTACGACCACTACTTTCCGGAGGAGCTTTCGCCATTGATACAGCAAATCCTTACCAACGCAGACTTTACCCACTTTGTGGTGGCAGCCTCCACCGTCGGCAAGAATCTCTTACCGCGCGTTGGTGCACTTTTGGACTTCCAGCCAATCAGTGACATTGTGAAGGTTGAGGCCCCAGACACGTTTGTTAGACCGATCTACGCCGGAAACGCTTTGGCCACTGTCAAGACTAGCGACAAGATCGTCTTGGCCTCTGTCAGAGGCTCCTCTTTCGCCCCAGTGGAGTTGACAGCGACCAACGAGACCCCAGTGGAGGAGGTTACCGCCGTTGCATCCGAGTGCCGCACCAGCTTCGTCTCCGAGGAGTTGGTTACTAGTGAAAGACCGGACTTGGCATCCGCCGTCAAAGTTGTTTCTGGTGGCAGAGGCTTGCAGTCCAAAGAGCAGTTTGATGCCATCATGGAGCCGTTGGCGAAGTCGTTGAACGCCGCTATTGGGGCTTCCAGAGCCGCGGTCGATGCTGGTTTCTGTGACAACTCCTTGCAGGTTGGCCAGACCGGGAAGGTTGTCGCGCCGGAATTGTACATTGCCGTTGGTATCTCCGGCGCCATTCAGCATTTGGCTGGGATGAAGGACGCCAAGACGATTGTCGCGATCAACAAGGACGAGGAGTCGCCGATTTTCACCGTTGCCGACATTGGTTTGGTCGGCGACTTGTTTGAAGTCGTTCCAGAGTTGACCCAGAAGATCGAGGCTAGTAAGTAGTTCTTACTGCGTTGAATTAGATAAATGAATATACGTAAATCAAGCATCAAGGTGGCCAGATGAGGAGTAGGAAAGGGGGGGCTGTTAGAGTCCTTCTACGGTAAGCTAGAACCAATAAAAGAGGCAAAAATGGACGAGTCAGGAGTCGAACCCGAGACCTTTCACATGCTAAGCGAACGCGCTACCAACTACGCCACACGCCCAATAATTGAGGATGTAAAGGTTATAAATGCCACCTATGAGGTCGTGAGTAGACTACGTGTGTCTACCAGGACTGATAGTGGCTTTCAAAGGCTTCTTTCTAACATGAGCGAGCGTCACATAGCAATCCAAGAGGAGGGAACTATAAATAGAGATTTAAGTGAAATTAAACCGTGCTGCAAGTCCAGGGGCTATATAAGGAAGTGGTTTCCCTCCGATCGGATATAAGTTTAGTTTAGGATTTTTCTTATTTTTGGAAAAAAAACAAAGACAATGATTGCCGCCGGCACCCATTTCTTCGTTTTCACCTTTTGCTTTTCAGTTTTGACATCTGCCGTATAATTGGTACCTCCCTCAGGCGGCACTGTGAACGGCATACCAAAATACTTGCATGTGACTGATAAGTATGTCCGAGTTTCTTAGGGCTTCAACCGGCATTGGAACCCTGACAGACCATAAGTTTTCATGGTCCATATCTGAGTTTTACCAGACACATACTATTATTAACTATCAGCGAAGGTATTCACGGTGCCCTGGACTATAACAAAAGATGGTCAGGTTAGAGATATACGTACCATGTATCTGTAGCTAACATGCATATTGAAATTTATTTTTGAACGCTAATTTTTGTACTAACGATTTGAATATTCCACCAGCACATTAGGTATATTCAAGACAGTACGTGTACCCAGACGCCAACTTTAGGTTTGCACGGGCGTAAATTATCCCTCTAAGAAATATATATCGACTTATTATTCATAATCTCAATTAAGGATGTCGCATTATTTCTAACAGTGGGTCTGAAGCTTTGATTTCTCGATCCCGATTCTCTAAAGTCTAGACAATATTGAGCAATCCACTACAATATACCAAAGATAAGCAGAAAACATAAATAAATTGAATAAAATCACTGTGCCCTCATAAAGGATCAGCACACACACCCAAGTTGCTCACAAAACTTGTAAAAAAAGAGAAACTTAAGTTTAAGTCAAGGCTTACTTTCTCGGTGGCAACTAAGGATAGGAGCCTGGAGCAGGTCCAAAATAACCCTTTGGCAAAATGCTGGTGTCAAGGCGTGATTGTTGCCCGACACCACCTTCGATTCCTCCTCCAGAAACAGTATTGCCCCACCAGGTAACGTCCTTCTCATGATACTGCACCGCAAAGAAGATAATGATCGAGGAAAACGCAACACCTGCACTAAGAGCAGAAGATAACACATAGTTGTATTTTTCCCACCAGTCACTGTACCGTCTCTTAATATGGTACATGAAGAAGAAACCAACAATTAAAGCCGGAGTGACAAAGGTCAAGTTGTAAGGAGCATAGATCGTGAAACCGCCAAGGATCAAGGTTGGCTGGAAAGCCCTAGTAACAGATTTTGGACCGTACCGCTTGAAGGCATAGCATGGGATTGGCAACAATGCTCCGATTAAGAAACACCACTTGAGGATTGGATACAACCCGTTGAAGACCCGCTTTGGTCCGATCACACCCCAAAGGACTGAAGCGGAGAAGAACGTTCTTTCAGCAGGACAAGAGAACTTTTGGGCTTGGTGAGAGGTACAAAGACCATCGACATTTGAAAGAACCCAGTTCATAACTCCCAACGTGACAAAGCATTGGATGAAAGTTGCCAACATCTGACCCCTGAAGAGAGCCATAGGTGGAATATTGGAGTAGTGTGCGGTCTTTTGATTCGTGATGTAGTTCTCAGCCTGACCATCAATATTGTAACCAATGGTCTTCAAGGTCATCAACGCCACACCGTTACCCGGAATGGCATACCCGACAATCAATTCCACGAGCACGTTCAAACCAAAGGAGAAACCAGTGACCGCGTAGATAACCACCAATGGAACCAAGAAAACAAGGTTAATAGCAAGGGCGAAGAAGATTCCCCAAATTGGAGTTTGGGCCGGGTACAACTTAACACAGAGAATACTCAACACAATAGAGAAAACCAAAACGGCAAGAAACCACCAGTCTGGGACCTCCTTATACTTGGACATCATTCTGCAGTGAGGGTCGTTGAACCCAGCAAAGTTGGATCTTTTGTAGTCCTTAAGTGAATACCATACCTGCCTAAAGGAAGCAGCCATCCCCGTCCATTCAATCATGGAGGTGTAAACAACCGAAAACGGATATATGGCAAAGTATGCACCATAAAGAACCAAGTTGGCAGCTGAATAGTAAGGCGGCGAGTAGGCTTGGTATTTGGCTTCATCAAAGACACCGTTTGTTAAGATCTCGGTAACCATAAATGGCTTCCCCGTGTTGGTGTACAACCCATTGGAATTAATTGGGAGGTATCCAGTCCAGAGATGATTGGACCAGTAGACTCCAATAATGCAGAAAAATGCGATAATAGAGCCAATATATATGTTAGCAATGGTATACCATGGAGTGGCAAGAGGGTGCTGAATGATCTGAGTCATATAATTCCAATCAAAAGTAGCGATAGGATTGAGACCTAAGCCGTAAACAGAGCCCGTGATAGCAGCTAAGTTGAAGTTGTTTGGAGCAATCCAGGTCATCCAGTTGAAGACGGATAATGCTGTAAAGAGATAGTCGGGAAACCAGAAGTACAAGAACATCCCGCCAAAGACAATATAGAAAAAGTTAAAACGGGAAACCTTCCAGCCATTGATAATTTGAAGCTTCTCATCCTTCAACATAGCCCTGTTCAACGCCAAGGTTGGCAACAAGGTTGGCCACATGGCACGAACAGGGTAAACACTAATTTTGCGCATGATACCGGCAAACCCAAATCCCATGAATTGGGTACTCAAAATCAACAAAACCTGATATCCAAAGCTGACCCACGTGAAACCGTAAAACTGATCCAGTTTAAGGGATATAATGTTATAGGAAACGTAAGAACTGCCTACGCCAACAGAAATGCAGATAGTAGCAAACATCTGTTCTTTGTAGGTGTATGGACCAGGATTAATAGTGTAGCGTTGACCCTTAATGGTGAATCCCCAAT
>NW_017566838.1:1118185-1121328 GCF_001661335.1 Babjeviella inositovora NRRL Y-12698
AGGCTTCCTTCAAAATCTCCATAGCCTCAGAGGTTGGTAACTCCTCAACCTTAGTGATCATGTAGGCGGCCTCTGGTGGAAGATCGTCGAGGTCTTGCAACCCACTGTGACCGGTTCTGGTCAAGATGGCGAATTTCTGACCGGATGTGAGAGATTTCCCCACCTCACCAATGCTCAATGCGGCGGAGACGACAGGACTAAGGTCAGTTTCAAAGGCGATTGAATCAGTCATGGTTATTGTGATTCGGAATCTGCCTTATAGGTGTGATAGATATCGGAACGAATAATGAAGTGTCTTGCAGGCGAAATAGAAGGTATATAGAGTCTTTTTTCTTGAGAGACAACTGTGAGAGGTTTCTTCCCGTATGACCTATACTACCCCACATTCTCTTAGCCTAAACGTCAGAGTAACACTATCCCCGTTATTACCAGTTCTTTTCTGTGCTCTATCACCGTTATCACCAGTTCTTATCTATACGCCCTTTCGATGTAGAACTATGCTTTTGTCAATCTCGTAGTTGAATGGTTGCATATGCATGACAACCTTCAGCTACAAAACGCGTTCCCTGATCGGAGAATCTAAACTTAATGATACCTCGAGCTTGCCCTGGAACACGCAATAATGTACACGGTATCCAAGACAAGCGGAAACCTTTAGGTCAATGAATCAGGATTCAGATTAAATACATTAAGAGCATTACGAATAAATGAGGGGTATACTTCAGAAATCCTCGGCAATAGAGATATACCCTCATGTTCGTGAGAAACAACGAATAGATACTCGTTTACTGGAACAATCACGTACATGTGTTTTTAGGGGAGTCATTAGAGTTATACCTATACACGTACCAGAAACACAAATTAATACCGCGCGGGTCCTCCGTGTTGGGAGGTCGAACATTCCCCACAGGGGATATCTAAACATAGGCATGCGACAGCATGCGGGGGAGGGGAACGGGGTAGACACTGCATATCCGTTGTTTCGGTTGACGCAATTAATTAAAGGGTGGAAGTACCACGGCCGAAAGGGGCTTCTCAGACGGTCGAAATTAGAGATGTAGGCAGATTTACTGTTAGATAAGTGACAAATCGTTGAATCACAGTATTGGAAAGACAGGCTATCTTGTTCCAGAGTCATGTCAGGGTCAAGAAGAGCCAGGTTGATATATATGCCAAGCTATTTACCAAAACATTACTACGACAGTTGACCAAGATGCTAACAAGCATATGGGACTAGTAAGTCTCTTACTATCAACGTCAGCTCCCAGATTTCGTAACCGATGATCAGAGATCGACAGAGGGTCATGCGTTTTAATGACCGCCTAAAAGTGTTATATCACTCAGCATGCTAGACGAAACCCTGTATGATCAATACCTCTGTTGTGTATTCCATGACCCTATTTAATGCAAGGCTCCAATTAAAAAAAAAGTAGACGGACCTCGGCTTGTCTGGTCTAGAGGGTGTAGACAGTTGTCCATGCACCAGACCACGGTCGTAGAGTATGGTGCATACGACTGCATGTCATTGGATGTTTGATGGAGATGAAGTATCTGGTTGTTTAAACATTTCAAGCCACCCCAGAAAAAGCACTCTAGGAATTAGATATTTTAGCGCCAATTAAGTATCTGGCACGCGTCAAGGGGCTTTGAAAGCAGAGGGCAAAGAGGCTCCTCCTAGAGAAATAAAGCGGCGATGCAACTTAGCAACTTAGACATTCGTGCAGGATATTTTTGTACCGCCAGCACAGTTGTGCGGTTTAGCTGGTCTTTGCATCACCGAAACGATAATTCAGTCATTTAAACACCCGCCTGTATCTCTTGGCGCACACAACAGAATGCTACTCCCTAAACAGACATGTTTCATTCTACATGGTCACTACTCAACTTTTTCGAAAGTTGCACATCTTTAGAAATGTATGTTACAGAGTCACTATACTCCTTTCCAGTTGATGTGTGGGTAAATTGGTTACTACTACGTGCAACCGTGAATCTTCCACTGATTCTGTCATCGTAGGGATACGATAATCGGATATGTACGTACGCTTCGCGGTCCTTCGATCCTTTGCTCGATAAGCAATTCACAACGTTTAAGAAGTGCGGGGAAGTAACTAAGGTTTATATTTCGGATTTCATTCCATCTATCAACAATCTACGATAGACCAAAGATAAGCAGAAAACAAATAAAATGAAAGAAACCACTATTCCCTTACAAAAGACTAGTATACACACCTAAGTCGCTTACAAAATTTGAAAAAGAGAAACCTATGTTTAAGCAAAGATCTAAGTGCTCTTGCATCAACTAAGGATAGGAGCCTGGCGCAAGCCCAAAGTAACCATTTGGTAAAGCGCTGGCATTAAGACGCGACTGTTGCCCGTTCCCACCATCAACTCCTGCATATGGCACGTTGTTACCCCACCAGTCAACATTCTTAGCGTGATACTGAACCGCAAAAAAGATGATAATTGAAGAAAACGCGACACCCGCACTCAAGCCAGAAGTTAACACATAGTTGTACTTCTCCCACCAGTCACTGTACCGTCTCTTAATGTGGTACATAAAGGCGTAGGAAAGGTACAAACCCCCGGTGTAATAGGACAAGTTATAAGGAGCGAAGTTCAACATGCCACCGATAATCAAGGTTGGCTGGAAAACTCTAGTAACAGATTTTGGACCGTACCGCCTAAAGGCGTAACACGGGATTGGCAACAATGCTCCGATTAAGAAACACCACTTGAGGATTGGATACAACCCGTTGAAGACTCGCTTTGGTCCGATCACACCCCAAATAATTGAAGCGGAGAAAAATGATCTATCATTAGGACAAGAGAACTTTTGAGCTTGGTGAGGGGTACAAAGACCATCGACATTTGAAAGAACCCAGTTCATAACACCCAACGAGACAAAACACTGAACAACGGTTGCCAACATCTGACCCCTAAAGAGAGCCATAGGTGGAACTTTGGAGTAGTGGGCCATCTTCTGGTTCGTAATATAATTCTCAGCCTGACCATCAATATTGTAACCAATAGCCTTCAAGGTCATCAACGCCACACCGTTACCCGGAATGGCATACCCGACAATCAATTCCACGAGCACGTTCAAACCAAAGGAGAACCCTGTGACCGAGTAGATCACCACTAAT
>NW_017566838.1:1122908-1128872 GCF_001661335.1 Babjeviella inositovora NRRL Y-12698
AACTCCTCAACCTTAGTGATCATGTAGGCGGCCTCTGGTGGAAGATCGTCGAGGTCTAACAACCCACTGTGACCGGTTCTGGTCAAGATGGTGAATTTCTGGTCGGAAGAGAGAGATTTCCCCACCTCGCCGATGCTCAATGCGGCGGAGGCAACGGGACTAAGGTCAGTTTCAAAGGCGATTGAATCAGTCATGGTTAATATGATTCAGAGTCAGCCTTCTAAGTGCTAGATATCGGAACGAATAATGAAGTGTCTCGCAGGCGGGATGAAAGGTATTTATAGACTTTTTCTTGAGAGCCAACTGTGTAAGACCTCTCCCCGTGTGACCCGTACTACCCCACACCCTCTTAGCCTTATCATTAGAGTGAAAGTGTCCCCGTTATCGCGAGTCCTTATTTGTGCACTGCTTGAATGCGAGCCTATGTTTTTGTCAATCTCGTAGTTGACCGGTTGCATATGCATGGCAACCTGCAGCTACTAAATGCGCTCCCTGGTCGGAGAATCTAAACTTAATGATACCTCGAGCTTGCCCTGGAACACGCAATAATGTACACGGCATCCAGGATAGACGGAAACCTGAAGGTCGATGAATCAGGATCCAAACTAAATACACTGGCTAATTTTACAAATAAACGAGGAGTATACATCTGAAATTCCCGATTATAGAGATATACCCTCATGTTCGTGAGAAACGACGAATAAATACTCATTTATTGGAACAAATCACGTACATATGTTTTTTGGAAAGTCATTTGAGCCGTACCGGTACACGTATCAGCAGTAAGTAAATTAATACCGCGGGGTCCTCCACATTGGGAAGTCGAATATCCCCCACGGAGGATATCTAAATATAGACACGCAATCTCATGTGGGAGGAAAAACGAGGCGAAGGCTGCATATCCGTTGTTTCGGCTGACGCAATGGATTGAAGGATAGAGGTACCACGGTTGAAAAGGGTGTCTCAGACGGCCGGGGTCATAGATATGGGCAGATTTACTGTTAGATAAGCGACAAATTGTCAAATCACAGTATTGGTAAGACGGGCTATTTTGTTCCTGAGACACATCGGGGTCATGGAGGGTCGGGTTGATATATGTGCCAAGCTATTTACCAAAATGCTAACAAGCATGCGGGATTAGAAAGACTCCTTTTACGACGGGGGATCAAAGATTGGCAGAGGGTGCATCATGCGTTGTAGTGACCGCCTAAAAGTGTTATATCGTTCAGTATAGTAGACGAAACCCTGTGTGATCAATACCTCTGTTGTATATTCCATGACTCCGTGCTATGCAAGGCTTTGACTGAAAAAAAAAGCAGATGATCCTCGGCTTGTCTGGTCTAGAGGGTGTAGACAGTTGTCCATGCACCAAACCACGGTCGTAGAGTATGGTGCATACGACTGCAGGTCACTAGGTGCTTGTAGAGGCAAACTATCTGCTTGTTTAAGCATTTGAAATCACGTCCAAACAAATTACGCCAAGAGTTAAATACTTTAGCTCCAAGTAGAAGTATTGCTTATGCGTCGAGGGATATTGTGGGCCATCGAAAGCAGAAGGCGAATAGGTACTCTTTAGAGAAATAATGCGGCTATGCGACTTAGTAGCTCAAGCATTAGCACAGGATATCTTTGTATCGCCATCACAGTTGCGCGGTTTAGTTGGCCTTTGCATCACCGAAACGATGATTCAGCCATTTAAACACCCGCCTGTATCTCTTAGCGCATACCACAGCGTGTTACTCCCTAAACAGACATGTTTCATTCTATATGGCCACTACTCAACTTTTTCGAAAGTTGCACATCTTTAGAAATGTATGTTACAGAGTCACTATACCCCTTTCTAGTCGATGTGTGGGTAAATTAGTTACTACTACGTGCAACCGTGAATTTTCCACTGGTTCGGTTATCGTAGGGATACGATAATCGGATAAGTACGCATGCTTCCCGGTCCTTCAATCCTACGCTTGATAAGCAATTCGCAATGCTTAAGAGGCGTGGAGAAATTATCTAAAGCTTAACAGGGGTAGCCTATGGTCGTACCATAAGTCACCTAGAGAGTAGTCTCGTATTGCATCTGACAGCGCTTCGGTTTTAAGTTTGGTGCCGTGCATGTAAGCGGGCCAACTTCAGCCATCATTACCGAGATAAGCACTTAGCATTATAGGGAAACCGTAAAACCTGTTACAACTGTAGAGTCAGTTCCGAGCCCCGTTTTCCGGAATTTCCCTATGGCTTTTGTGCGTAACTTCTGGGTCGGGCCTGATATGACGAATATGGGAAAGCTCATATCCTGCAGCTCATATCCTGCAGTTCACACCCTGCAGCTCACACCCTGCAGCTCACGCCGGCTAAATTACGATCCGAAGAACCAAATTTTTCATCGTGTCAGGAATGCGCCGGATGGCATCTTAGGAGAGCTCAGAGCATCATGCCCAAAGTCTCAGGGATGAGCAAAATAAGAGAAGGTGTTTGTGTGAACGGCCTCAAGCTAGTGAAAGGCTAATCCCACGAGCTCACGCGGCCCATAAGAGGCGTGCTAAGACTGAGTTGATCGTCCTAGCTTGTGCAGTCGTCGATCAGATAAGTACAGGGGTCCTTGCGGCCACACGGCTAAGCACATTCCACTTCAAGACTAAGCATGTGATATAAAAAATGAAACGAGTTTGTAAATTAGAACACGCTTGTAAACTAGGACGAGTTCTCGTAGTTTTAAGGAGCCAAGCTTATAACAGTTTAATTTGTATATAATATAGCAAGTAGGTAATGGATACTTTAAGTTTGCTGAAGAAGGATATCTGTCATAAGATATACACCAGGAGAGGAGAATTCGAGACCGTATACTGAGAGCCAGGAGCAGCATCATGGTTGGCCGATCCTAGTTGTCTTGTTGATAGCGTGACTCACTTGTCTAGATGCGGACCACCTTTCCCTGGGATGTCAGCTGCTGTAGGGGTGGCAGAGACATCATAGCTGACTGCCGAATTAACCATCAGAATAAGTGAAGCTTTCCTTTTCAAGCTAGTTAAGTAAATAGGTATACTTTTTGTAAATAGTTCTATGAATTCAAAGTATTAAGGGAGATTGGGCTAAATAGCACGCGAACTCATCTTAACGAACGTATAGTTCAATTTACGAAATTGGGTCGGTCATATGTTAGCAAATGCTTGGCATTATACTAGCGCAGATCTCCGCACTTATCCGATCGACAATTGCGTCAGCTGAGACTATCAGACCAGTGAAAACACGATTCCTCTCGTTATATGCCGTGTGAGATCGTGGCATCATCCTCTCACTATCTCGAGATCCTTCACACGAACACTTCCTCTTACCTCGATTATCCCTGGGACGTTGAGCGTGATGCTCTGAACTTTCCTGAAATACAATCAAGCGCGTCCCTGACAGTTACTTCAGGGATTATGAATCAAACATGTTGGTAATCTAGATCCTTGGTTTGAGGCAACATTCAAATCTTAGTCACTAGACAACTTTTGTGTGAAAAGTTATCCAGGACAGAATCTAAAGAACCCAACAGGCTCTTTCCTTTATATCGTATTGTACATACTATAACTCGTTTGTTGTGGCCATTAATACACAATTAGACGAAACTCTGTATGACCAAAATTTCGGATTTGTGCTCCGAAGTATGCAAGGCATCGACAGAATACTAAGAGCGGAGCTCAACATGTCTGGTCTAGGGAGTGTAAGACGACTGTCCTTGCACCAGACAATCGCCGTACAGTACAATGCATATGACTGTATCTCCCTTGCCACTTAATACTGACAAATCATTTCTGCTTCAAGCATTTCAAGTCATTTTCAGAAAATTTACGTTAAAAATCAGATACAATATTTCCAGATAACCATATTGCTTATGCACCGAGGAGTATTCGAGCCATTGAGATCAGAAGATGGATAGTCTCCCTCTAAGGAAAAGTAGATATGTGACTTAGCCTAAACATTCGTACAGGATATTTTCGTTTTCCAGAAATTAGACCGCCGCCATAGAAGGGTTTACAAGGTGCTTTTAGAGCATGTTATCTTATACTGCAGGGAATAGCGTTAGATAGAGGCAATAGCTTTTAGTTTGAGATGCGAAATCTCGTAGAATTTCGACTGATCCGCCAAAGGCCGTGCCATGCATCACCTATTTTCTAACACATAATTGCTTGATTTAGTTGGCCTCGGCGTTACTGAAACAGAGATTCTGTTAATTGAGCACTAGTCTATATTTCTTGGAGTATACCACAGCATTCACTGGTATGTTACTCTGGTCTTCCCTAGAGAGATACCAATTTCACTCCATGCTGTTCACTGCCCAATTTTCTCGGAGGTTTTAGCTTGAAGGACTTATGTAAACGGGTTGCAATATTGTTTTACGGTCAAAATGTGGGTAAAGTTGCCATTTCAGTGTAAAATCGTGTGTTTTTTTTACCGATTCGATGATTTTAGGTAATAATAACTAGACAAGCACACATACCTTATAGCCCTACACTCCTGTTGAAGCTAATCCTTTTATGTATATAAGACTGGATTCCTATCTTATATAATTCTTCTAGATGTAAAGTGACATTTATTTTGGAAACTCAGTGTATTTCTATAATCTCTCAGTTGACAGTGACTGGTAAACCACGGAAATATACTAGTTATAGCAGCTGTCTCTCATGAATCAAACATTCGACTGTGGCAATTGGAGCTATTCAATTAACAATATTAACAGCAACATGTCTGCATCGGAGATCAATTATAAAATATAACTAAATTGAATTAAACAAAATTTTAAAAACAAAATTAAAAAGAGAAGGAAAGATAGAGTATTATACTACAGTTTTGATCCCTTCGAGTAGATTCCTAATTATAACCGATACAGTTGCATAACTTACAAACGATAGCTCTTCGAATATGACAAAGAATGGTGGCAAAATAATCTATACAGACAAGAATTTATCTTGGATTTCATTCCATCTATCAACAATCTACGATAGACTGAGGATAAGCAGAAAACAAATAAATTGAAAACCACTATTCCCTCACAAAAGACCAGTATACACACCTAAGTCGCTTACAAAATTTGAAAAAGAGAAACCTATGTCTAAGCAAAGATCTAAGTGCTCTTGCATCAACTAAGGATAGGAGCCTGGTGCAGGTCCAAAATAACCATTTGGCAAGGTACTTGCGTCAAGTAGCGACTGCTGCCCGTAGCCACCATCAACTCCTGCATATGGCACGTTGTTACCCCATCAGTCAATATCCTTAGCGTGATACTGAACCGCAAAAAAGATGATAATTGGGGAAAACGCAACACCCGCACCAAGAGCAGAAGACAACACATAGTTGTACTTCTCCCACCAGTCACTGTACCGTCTCTTAATGTGGTACATAAAGGCATATGCAGCATACATACTTGGAGTAAAATAGGACAAGTTGTATGGAGGGATGTTTAAGAAACCGCCAATAATCAAAGTTGGTTGGAAAAACCTAGTAACAGATTTTGGACCGTACTGCTTGAAGGCGTAACACGGGATTGGCAACAATGCTCCGATTAAGAAGCACCACTTGAGGATTGGATACAACCCGTTGAAGACTCGCTTTGGTCCGATCACACCCCAAATCACCGAAGCAGAGAAGAAAGTTTTATCACCAGGGCAGGTGAACTTTTGAGCTTGGTGAGGGGTACAAAGACCATCGACGTTCGAAAGAACCCAGTTCGTAACGCCCAACGAGACAAAACATTGAATGAAAGTTGCCAACATCTGGCCCCTGAAGAGAGCCATAGGTGGGATCTTAGCATAGTGTGCCTCCTTCTGATTCGTGATGTAGTTCTCAGCCTGACCATCAATATTGTAACCAAGAGCCTTAATGGTCATCAACACCACACCGTTACCCGGAATGGCATACCCGACAATCAATTCCACGAGCACGTTCAAACCAAAGGAGAACCCTGTGACCGAGTAGATCACCACTAAT
>NW_017566838.1:1129167-1135988 GCF_001661335.1 Babjeviella inositovora NRRL Y-12698
AAGAGACCATTTGTTAAGATCTCAGTGACCCTAAATGGCTCCCCCGTATTGGTGTACAACGTATTGGTATTAATTGGGAGGTATCCAGACCAGAGATGATTTGACCAGTATATTGCGATGACGAGTAAGGTTGCAATAACCATACCAATATACTGGTTAACATTGGAGTACCATGGAACGACAAGGAGAGACATACCATCTATATAATTCCAATCGAAAGTAGCGATAGGGTTGATACCCATGCCGTAAAAGGTACCCGTGATGGCAGCTAAGTTGAAGTTGTTTGGAGCAATCCAGGTAATCCAGTTGAAGGTGGCCAACGCCGAGAAGAGATAGTTAGGCAACCAGAAATACAAGAACACCCCGCCAAAGGCAATATAGAAAAAGTTGAAGCGAGAAATTTTCCAGCCATTGATAACCTCGCGCTTCTCATCCTTCATCAATGCTCTGTTCAATGCCAAGGTTGGCAACAAGGTTGGCCACATGGCACGAACAGGGTAAACACAAATCTTACGGAAGATACCGGCAAACCCAAATCCCATGAATTGAGTACTCAAAATCAACAAAACCTGATATCCAAAACTAACCCACTCAAAATCGTAAAACAAATTCAACTTTAGAGAAAAAAAGCTGTAGGAAGCGTAAGCACCGCCGGCAGCAGAAATGCAGATAGTAGCAAACATCTGTTCTTTGTAGGTGTATGGACCAGGATTAATGGTATAGCGTTGACCCTTAATGGTGAATCCCCAATCTGGCAATAAATAAGCAATGAGCGTCCCAAGTGGATACATCAACATCTGGACAACGTTGGTTGGAAGGGAAATTGCCGACTGTCTGTGGCGAAAGAATTCATAGATACCAGTTGTAAGCATCGTCCAAACAAAGATAAACAAGTACGCTCTGAATGTTTCCACGGGAATAGTTGGATCGTCATAAGGATCCGTAACAGATCTCACCTCTGGGTAAGGAGAGTGGAAGGCGATCAACGCGGCTTCCAATCTAGCCTCCAACTCCCATTCCTCTAAGTATTCACCCTTTTCACCTTTAAAGGAGACAACTTCTTCGGATAACATCTCTTTAACCTTGGGTGCATTACCAGTTTGACTCGGCTGATTCAAGAAGGAACAGAGGAGTGATTATCGAGCAATTCACGAATCTTCTCCATGGCACCCAATGGGAAGTTCACATCGTCGTCGTGGTAGATGGAGGCCTCCCTCAAAATCTCCATAGCCTCAGAGGTTGGTAACTCCTCCACCTCAGTGATCATGTAGGCGGCCTCTGGTGGAAGATCATCAAGGTCTTGCAACCCACTGTGACCAGTTCTGGTCAAGATGGTGAATTTCTGGTCGGAAGAGAGAGATCTCCCCACCTCACCGATGCTCAAAGCGGCAGAAGCAACGGGACTGAGGTCAGTTCCAAAGGCGATTGAATCAGTCATGGTTAATGTAATTCGGAATCTGTATTATAGATGTGATGGATATTAGAATGAATAATGAAGTGTCTTGCAGCCGGGATGGAAGTTATTTAGAGTCTTTTTCTAGAGCCAACTGTGTAAGACCTCTCCCTGTGTGACCTACACCAACCCACACTTCCATGGGATAGTTGTCAGGTTGAAATTATCCCCGTTATCACTAGTTCATGTCTGTAAATTATTTGGATGTAGACTTAAGTTCATTCTATTGCTAATCTCACAGTCGACCGGTTGCATATACATGACTACCTGCAGATACAAAATGTGTACGCTTGTCGGAGAAACCAAACTAAGGGATTCATGAGCCTGTCATGGAACGTACAATGATATACACGGTATCCAAGACAGACGGAAACCTGAAGGTTAGTGAATCAGGACTCAGACAACGTACATTGAGAACTTTACGAATAAGAGTGGAGTATACTTCAGAAATTCCTGGCCATGGAGATATACCTTCACGTTCGTGGGAAGCAACTAATAGATACCCGTTTACCGGAACAATCACATACATGTGTTTTTGGGGAAAAGCATTGGAGCCGTACCGATACATGTATCAGAAACTAATCAATTAATACCGCGATGGACCCTCCACATAGGACATCTGAACATAGGCATGTGACAGCATGCCGGGGGAGAGGAACGGGGTGATTGCTGCATTTCTGTTGTTTCAGTTGACGCAATGAATCAAAGGATGGGATGCCACACTCGAAAGAGGTGTCTCATATGGTCAGGGACATATATGTGAGCGGATTTACTATTAGCTAAGCGACAAATCACTGAGTCACAGTATTGATAAGATAGACTATCTAAGTTGCTACTGTCACTCCGGGGCCAAGAAGGGTCAGGTTGATATATGTACTATGTTGATACTTACTGATGTCGCTAAGAAAGTTGGCTAAGATACTAACAAGCATGTGGAAGGTTAGGAAGACTTGTTTTACAACCGTCATTGGCTCATGGTCTCGCGCTTGTAAATCAGAGATTGGCAGGGGGTGCATCATGCGTTGTAGTGACCACCAAAAGATGCCGTGCCTTCCCGGTATATTAAACAAAATCCTGTACGATCACTACCTCCGTTGTGTGTTCCGTGTTATGCAAGGTGTCTATTAAAAAGAAAGCTGACGGAGCTCAGATGGTGTGATCTAGGGCGTGTAGGCGATAGACCATGTACTAAATCCCGACTACACAGTATGGCGCATTGGGCTGCATACCCCTTGATACTACGAATCGTTGCTTAGGCATTTCAAATCACCTCCATGAGACGTATGCCAAGAGTTAGATACTCTGGTGCCAGATAAATGTATTGCTTATACGATGAGGAACATTGTGGGGATATTAAAAGCAGAGAGTAAACAAGTTTTCTTTAGAGAAATTATGTGGATATGCGACTTAGCCTGGTTATTCGCGCAGAGTATTTTCGTATTTTTAGAAATCAGGCCACGCCGTAATAGGGTCCACAGGGTGCTCCTTATGCATATGTTATCTGAAACTGCAGGGAATAACATTGGATGGAGATGTGAAATTTTGTAGAATTAAGACAAACCTGTGTAAAGCCGTAAAATGACACCACTGATATTTCAACTCATAAATGCGCAATTTAGTCGGTCTTGGCATCGCTTAAACAAAGATACTGACATTCGAACACCTTCTCGTATTTGTTAGCGCATAATTACAACAGCATCCACTAGTATGCTACTCTGGTCCTCCCTAACTTCACACCAATTTCACTCTACGCAGTTCATCACCCAACTTCCTCAAGAGCTGTACATCTTATGGAATTTATATTAGAGTCGTAATATTCCTTATGATCAATATGTGATAGAGTGGTCGTTTCAGGGATAATAACCAGATGCTCACACATGTCTTATAGCCCTACGCCCTGTTGCTAAAAAGCAACTCATAATCCTCAAGTTGAGGTGTGGAGAAAAGGTCTAGCTCTCGGCAGGGGGCGGCTTCTGGTATAGCTATAATTCCCCTGGAAAGAATGGCTCGTAAAACATCTAACACTGGGTTTCAGTTTCTGGCTTGGTGCTGCATGTGTAAGCGGACCAAGGAGATTGCGATAAGGGTTCGACCCACAGGTGTGGCTTGCACTCATACAAGGTGTTGCAAATAAGTTAATTATATGTATAAGAGTAGATTTCCATCATGTATAGGTTTTGATTCAGCCAGAAAATGATCATTCTATCCATTTTTTAATGTTGATCTTGAAAAGTGTTTTACTATGTTGATTTTGGCTACTAACGTTACTGCATTGCAATGTAACGGCTGCCGTGGGTGCGCTCGTAAGAGGGAGGCAGATTCGATTGATGATGCCGAAACAGGAGTGTTCGCTGAGTGGTGGAACCTGCCTATCCCACCCTTGGTTTCGAACTATGAAGGAACGTTCAGTGACGTCGGCGTTGTCTACAACAAGGAAGACAAGGGTGAATATTATAAGAAGCCTGAGGGGGCATACGGAGTGGTGGTTAAGGCAAACACACGGCTTGACTGCCGTTGCAGGCTGGCACCTGGACGGTCATGAAGGACCTTGGCAATTATACGGTGAGCAAGAGAATGGCACTATTGCGTACTATTTCCTCGGAGATACCGAGACTGTCTTTATCGGATTGGTATGATTCGAATAAAAGGTAGTGTTCAGTGGCCACACGGTAGGGATCGATACCTTATATAATGAGGTTGATCCTTCCTTTTTTTATCTTATACATGTTATATGATTAACCACTATACTATACGTAGATATCCTACCTTTGAGGTAAGGATATACCACAGGTAGACCAAAATAATTTACTTGTCCTATGTTAAGGTATCGACCTTGAATATGTTGATAAAGTACGTATGTTCGCTAATTCTAGGACTACAGAAAATAAAGGTAAGGACAGTGTGTCATTATATAGATACTAGGTTCTTCTAGTAAAGTTTTGATTATACTCAATCACTTCTGGGCCATCATTTAACTTTCCTTTGAGGTGCAGTCTGGGATGTTACTCGCTGAGTGGAGTAGGGTTCTTCCAGACATGCAATGTGCCGTCGCCCGCGCCGCTGACCAACGTGTTGCTTTTATAGTCAAGACAGGACAAGACATCAGCCATCCATGCTTTCGGCACGGCGGACACGATTTTCAACTTGGTCGGAGGAGTGCACATTCTATAAAATACCTGCTCATCGGGGTTGGTTTCGTAGACATTCAATTCACCCACGTCCGATCCGCATACAATGTACTCACTTCCTCCTATGAATTTGCAAGGGGTGCGGTACTGAAACTTGGGAACTTTCAGCGTCTTGACCGAAGCAGAAGTCACATCCCAGCACTGCAAATTGAGGGAATCTGTCGGACGGATGTACTTTAGCGTAGCATTCTCTACCACCACGGCGGTCTCATTTGGGGCGCCAAACCTCATGGTCTTGGGGAGCGACAGCAAGCACGGGTATTCGACGTCTAAGAGCGCATAGCCATTTCCGTAGTCAACGTCGTGCACCAAGCCCTTCCGCAAGTCGTACGTGTACAAATGCCCGTCGTTACACGCGGCTGAGACAAAGCTAGTGTAGTGGAAACCCAAGGCATTGAGGTTATCGGTGGGGTCGTCAAAATACTGGGTTGGGTTGTGTTTAGACTTGTGCCGTAAGTCATAGATGCTTACCCGAGAATCATGGCCACATGTTACCAAGAGCTCACGCGTAAGGAACTGCGCGTCCGTGATCATACTGGGGTGAACATCGTCGCACGGCTGTAGACTGCGAAGAACAGCCGCTGTGGTAATATCATGGATGAGCAATTTTTTCGATCCCGACACAAACTGGTCATTTTCAGAGTTGAAGTTCACACAAGAGACACCAGAAGCATGACCCTGGTACTTTTGGATAATTTTCTGAGACTCCAAACCCATAAGGCTAATCTCCACGTTGTCATTCCCCACAAGTATGTACTTGGCAGCGTTGTCAAGGGAAACAGCGTGGATTGAGGAGTTTCCTCTTTTGAAGGATGTGTATTTGACCATAATGTTAGGTTGGTGGAATGTGAGGTGAATGCGGTGGCTATTAGTTCAACATGGATCCTTAAGTGTGGTGAAAGTGGTTGGAGGGATGAATCCTTTCAGTGGCAGCCATTCATTTGAGAATAATCTTTTAAGTGCCGCTGCTTCATCTTGATACTATCACTAGGATGTAACCCATCTGCTATCTACATGATGTGCTTGATAATCGAATCCTGCATTTTACTTTTACCCAGTTACCCTGCTTTGTGGAAGTCTCTCTAAAGCATAGGGCTCATCGCTTTGGATCACGAACGTCAACTTATTTTTTCAAAAATTTTCAGCGCCGTCGGCAGCATATAAAAGAATTGCCATATCCTCTCTACCACTTCTTTTCTTTAGCAACAAAAGCACACAGCCAAGCTATTCACGGAATATGTTCTGATCCAAGACTACAGTTCCAAACAGTAAGTGCCTGATTCACTTCTTCATCACAATTCACGAGACAGGCCCCATCAAGACAACATACAATGATGAATATTACCTAAAATTTTAATAATATAGGAAGTGCCGTGTGAACGTACCCCAAAAGGGGACTTGAGCAGAAACAGGGATAAAACTGAAGCTAATTTGTTGACTTGAACGTTTGTCTCGTACCGGTGATGATACCTAATTGCAATAACTAACCATCCGCTCTAGTTTATGTTTTGGCTGTCTTTTCATCTAATATATTACCATACCTCGAATACGCTTGTAGTCTCTATCACCTAGATTTGTGTTTTGTTGATACGTGAACTGCCTTTGTCATCATTTTATTTTCGTAGCACTTGGTCTATCTCCCACTTATCGACTAGTGCCAGTCAGACCAACTTCTATTTAAGTGTATTTCCAGTAGTTCTCTTTCTTTACCGCCCAATTGTCAACCTATTCTAGTCTGACTTTACTCAAATCATGCCATCCGTGGTCAAGAGATGCTTCACTAGCTCAGTTGGCAGAGCGTCAGTCTCATACTAGGGCTTGCCCAAGTAGGATTTATCTGAAGGTCGAGAGTTCGACCCTCCCGTGGAGCATCCCTCTGTTTTTGCTTCTACTTCTCCAATCTGGTAGCGAAGGATGCTCTAAACGACCAAACGTTCCCATAAGGCACTAATATAATACATGCTCTAAACTTTAGCTCGCTTTAGCATGTTCGACAAAATTACCTTTGAGGGCTCGCCTGCCAAACACAACGCGATACATAATCACTCCCGTCTTGTATCTATCTCAGGTTGGAGAGTCAATAGTTAGATTGTTCGTAACTATAAACCCATACAAAATCCTTTTCAAATCAAAATATAATTTGAAGCGATAAAAAATCAAAAAAAAAAAAAAAAAAAAAA
>NW_017566838.1:1136088-1141319 GCF_001661335.1 Babjeviella inositovora NRRL Y-12698
AAAAAAAAAAAAAAAAAAAAAAAAAAGAGTAAACATTACCAAAATGTTGTATATAAATAACCGAAACTGTTGAATAAAATGGTGAGATGAAAAAAAAAAGTTGTAGAAGCGAAGAAAAAGAACGAAATATAATAAAGTCGTAAAGTCGTGATATTGTGTTGAACATATCCAGATGGTTGGCACAAGAGGGAAATAAAAAAGCATGAGAAACAAGTGCTTCGGGAAAAAAGATACAAGTCTAATCTATCAAAGAGGGTTACAAACCGGATCTTCTCTTGATATCCTCGACAAGCTGATTGTTCTTCTTTTCATTTTTCTCCACAATCAAGCTCTTCAAGCACTTGTTTTCCATTTCGAGGGTCTTGACTCTCAACTCCAAGAATCTCACCTTCTCAGCCAATGCCTGGCTTTGCTTTTCAATCTCCTGCTCTCTGATCTTCTTCTTCACACGGAAGCGGGCGGAGGCCGCGGTGTTCCTTCTGCGCTTGTCGGTTTCGGAGGCATGCACCTCGGTGGTGACCGCGGCCGGCGGAAGCATACCCTGAGGGAACGAATCGTACTCCTCCTCGAGCTTGACGCTGACTGGTTGGTAGCTGGAGAGGTTCAACAACTCTTTTTCCAAGTTCATGGTAACCTGCTGCTGTTGAATGAACTGGGTCTCCGCCGCAGAGGCACCCGTCGGCGACGCAAACACTGGTTTCTGCTCAAAGCCATCGGAGCTCACTTCAAAATCAAAGAAGTTGGCATCTGTAAAGAGGGCCAAATCGGTCTGGCCAGTGACGGGGTTTGGGGAGCCGAACGAGTCCGCAAACTCGAGATTCAAGTTAGCAAGATAGTCGATACTTTGATAAGACATGGTCAAGCAGGTGCTTCGTTAGGTGGGGGGCAAACTTTTTGGAGTGATAAATTCTGGCGTAAGGAAGAGTGAAGAAAACTTAACAAAAGCGGTACAGAGGTCGACCTTCCTAACGAACTCTCGCGAGGGTCTGTGGATGAGTAGCCAATTTAGAGATTTGTCAGCCACAACCTGCGGGCGCGGGAAAAGCAACAAAGAGGGGAAACGATACCGGCGCTTACCCGGCTAAAAGCGGTAAGCTACCGGAGCGATTGCGCACGTTAAAGTTTACCGGAGAAAATTTTTCACCATCCAGAGTCAATCACATAAGGTGTTCGCGGAAGGCGAGGGAAATATCTTTTGCCGAAAAGACGAAAGAAGTTTTCGCGTAGAATATAGGGGGAGATTCTTTTTCGTCGAAAAACGGCTCTTGGAGCTATACATTGTTCTCACGTGGTGCCACTTTGGAAATATAAAAACCCTCAAGCACTGGCCAACAAGTCACCAATAACAAGCCGTGCCATCATGGTTCTCTCCCAAATAAGTAACGTACCACACGATAAAAAAAAACAACCACTGCTTGATTTTGGCGTCTACTGGAGCCACATTTGGCAACGTGGGCTAATTCTGTACCAGCGTGCGGCGCAAATCACATGACAGAAATATTTTGTAGCCGATTTTTTCTTAATTAATTCTTGGCGTGAGCAAAACCGTTTATCCCTCACTTAGTCTTATCCACTACACACCACCGTATCACACCACCTCCTAATGGCCAAGTCTAGTTAATACAACTTCCTAAACATTATTCAGAACTGCCGGTCATCATTCCTCATCCGAGATAGCAACTTCCTAGCAAAGCCCCTTAGCATTGCCCACCACCAACCAACCGATTATGGTCCTTTACCCGCACCCCGTTACTTCTAACCTCAGACTCTAAACACATGTCTGACTTGGAAAGCTCCCGCGCCCCGTCGCCAGCGCCGTCTGCGCACAGTTTTGATGACGGCAGATTGCATGATCACCGCTACCAGCACTCGTTGCCGGTGCCCACCAACCGCCGTACGTCCAGTGATCTCACGGACGAAGAAGCACACAGTATCTTTGGAAACTACGGCACTGAAAGTAACATGAGCATGAGAAGTCTCCACCAGATTCCGTCGAACGCGTCGGGGTACGACCCCATTGTGTCGCGCATACCTCCAACCCAGCGTGTCTGTTCTCGCACCCAGTCGGTGGGCGAGGCGGGCAGACCTGGTGCCTTCAAGCACAGCAAGAACAACGCTAATGCGGGGATTCTCCTCCACAGCCAGCGCTCCAGACGCGGCCTGGCAATGTCTGTATCCTCCGCCGAGAAGAACCCGCGGTTCACAAACCTGAAGCGTGCGCGGCGGATGTCGCGCTCGTCCATTGAAAGCGAAGCCGATTCCATGAACTCGCGCTCGTCTCAGGAAACCGAGGAGGATGTGTGCTTCCCCATGGTCCCGGAACATGTGCGGATCAAGGGAATTGATTTTGATGAGATCGAGGAGTTTATCACGGAAACCAAGGAACAAGACCTTCTTTTGGCCCAGCAACAGGAGATTATCAATAATGGCGGGATCGTGGGAACAAGCTTGAACCCTGTGGTGTCCTCTACTAACGAGCCACAGCCCAGCCCCCACAAGCTGTCGATCTTGAAGAAATACAGTACCGCGGCCGCCAAATACACCCCATCCTGGGGCCGAAACGAGAAGCTTAGCTCAGAAAGCAGTGCGGCGTCAACTAGATCCCACGGAAAATCCGACTCAGCGCAAAAGACCTCCGAAGACTCATCTAGCGACAACGTCAAGTTCACCGGAAACAACATCCGATACAACTCGGACGACATTCCCGACCGGTTCTCCTTCTTCTGTTCTGGCTCCGAGGAAACTGTACACGCTCCAGACTTCCCCACCTTACTTGAGCCGGGCCAATCTGCTTGCGACCTCTTCCGCAATGGCGAATCCACCTGGTGGCTTGACTGTGTATGCCCTACGGACGCGGAAATGCGGATGCTCACAAAGGCGTTCGGGATTCATCCGTTGACGGCGGAGGATATCCGGATGCAAGAGACCCGAGAGAAAGTGGAGCTCTTTAAGAACTACTACTTTGTATGCTTCCACTCGTTTGAAACGGACAAGGAGTCCGAGGAGTTTCTCGAGCCGATCAATGTGTACATGGTGGTGTTCCGCGAGGGGATTTTGTCCTTCCACTTCTCGCCCATCTGCCACCCCGCCAATGTCAGACGGCGTGTGAGACAGTTGCGGGACTACGTGGATGTTTCTGCCGACTGGCTATGTTACGCGTTGATCGATGACATTACCGATGGGTTTGCGCCGGTGATCACGGCCATTGACTACGAGGCTGATGCGATAGAGGAGTCGGTGTTTGCGCGTGAACTGGATTTCTCAACCATGCTCTTACGTATTGGTGACGCTAGGCGCCGTGTGATGACGTTAATGCGCTTGCTTACCAACAAGGCGGACGTTATCAAGATGTTTGCCAAGCGGTGTCAGGATGAGGCGGCTATTCCCAGCAACTACGCCCCAGCGGCCTCCATCCACAACTACGCCGGCGTTCACTCCGACATCAGCCTTGCGGGCTTGCAGACAGGCGGTGCGGGAACGTCTGGGGCTGTAGGGGTCCAGCTGGGAAATCCCCTTAGTCGTGCGCAGCCTCGCAGCGATATTGCATTGTATTTGGGCGATATTCAGGATCATATTGTCACCATGTACCAGAACTTGATGGCGTATGAGAAGATCTTCTCTCGATCCCACTCCAACTACCTTGCGCAGTTGCAGGCCTTGTCGCTCAATTCGAATAACCGAATCAACGAAATGTTGTCTAAGGTGACATTGATCGGTACGATATTGGTCCCATTGAACGTGGTTACTGGGTTGTTCGGAATGAACGTGACGATTCCAGGCGAGAGCCAGGGTAACTTGAAGTGGTTCTTCGGGATTGTAGGCGTTATCGTGCTAATTGTCATTGTCGCGTCCACGATTGCAAGGTACTGGCTCAGCAGGCCTGAGAAGCTGGAGTACGAAGCAGGCCCCGCCAGTAGGTCGCTCTTCTCCTTCCGGTCTAAGCGCTTGGGCGCCCGCTCCGTGCGGAGTTTACCCAGCAGACGCTTTAACCGCTACGAATAGGAGTTTGATTTATTGTTTTGGTTGTATAATAGAATCGTTGAGAACGGGAAATATGTAAGGTTAAATCAAATCGCATAGTCTGGGTGAAAAATGAGATGCAAGGATAGCGACAGAGTTGTACCACTGACACTGCTGGCCTTTGGGGAAAGTTTTTCCTACACAATTATTTATCGGGTGATATTATATACCGTCATTTAAGTGTCACATGTTGAGCTTTTCGTACAACAGATCGTAAATTCCGAGCGTTTGCGCTTGGATTAACGGTTTAAATATATCTGAGCCCTTACCTTTGAACCACTGAGGTACGAGAGAGTGAAAAATTCTCGCGGTACTTATAATTACAGGATGCCAGTGCACGTTTATCACCGGAGATTGGGTGCCAAGGCTAAAAATAAGCGTTTCGTTGCAGATGGACATGCACTTGGCCACAAGCACGAGGTGAAAAAACATATGCAGCTAGGAGGCAGACAATAACCGAGCATGAGAATCAGTCACCATTTATCCGTCTTCTATCCTGTAGTATTATTCTGCAAATAGTATCATGCTCTTTGAACCGTTCATAAGTCTATCCCAGCCTGAGTATGAAAGAGTGGAATATATAATTTGTTCTTACCATTCCGCATGCCAACCCAAGAATCTTAGCGCAACGTGCTGCGGGGATGAAAGCTTGTGCTCATGCAAGCCTTGAAAAAGTTTTTTATGCATATGCGCCACTTTACTGCCTCCAGAAAAGATGATAGGCCAGGCGCATGCACCGTGGGTTATTCCAGTATTACATCCTCAGACTGTAGACACGCGAATCTCAAACCTCCTGGTCTTATGCATCTCTAGTATCTCCGAGCTGCGTTCTTCGAAAACCATGCCTGTTACGCTAACCCTCGTGCACAGTATACTTTAGGTCTGGCTATCACCGTTTGTCCGACGATGAACGAGCAGCTTTGTTTCTGGCTAAGGCGGGACATAGGGCGATAAGCGGCGCGCGGACCAAAGTGCTGATCGCTGCGGAAAAAAAAAGTATCAGGCCGTGCGGCATTTAATCCTCTACAAAACATCGAAAAATAGTTGGGCAGTATATATATCAGCGAACCGCCAGACTAGGGAAAAGGTCCTCCTTCATCTACTACCTAGCGATAACTGTTTCTTTATTTCATAAATTATGGGTTAAATCAAGCGTTATTCCAATCCCTCCAATTAAAGAAATGTCCTCCCCTCACAGCGCACCACAGCAA
>NW_017566838.1:1142665-1145582 GCF_001661335.1 Babjeviella inositovora NRRL Y-12698
TGGGAGACATCCAAGATCATATTGTCACCATGCACCAGAACCTCGCTGCGTATGAGAAAATCTTCTCGCGGGCGCATGCCAACTACTTGGCCCAGGTACAGGCCTTATCGCTTAACTCGAATAATAGAATCAGCGAGATGTTGTCGAAAGTTACCGTTCTTGGTACCATTTCCGTTCCGTTGAACGTCATTACCGGGTTGTTCGGAATGAACGTCACGATCCCAGGCTACCAACAGGGGAACTTGAAATGGTTTGGTGGAATTGTTGGCGTAATGATTGCCTTTATCGTTTTTGCGTATATAGGCGCCACTTTCTGGTTGAGTAAAGCAGGTAAAACCGACGACGAAGATGGTCTGGGAGCAAAATCCATTTCGAAACTCTCCTTCAAGTCTAGAAGGCTTGCAACAAAGTCTATCCGCAGTTTACCTAGCAGACGTTTTAACCGCTACGAATAGGTGGTGGCTTACGTCTTGTTTTTGTATAATAAAATCGTTGAGAATGGGGGAGATGTGGGGTTAAACTAAATCGCATAGTCTGTAAAGATGAGATGCAAGGATAACGAAAGAGTTGCACTACCGATATTGCTGGCCCTTGGAGAAAGTTTTTCCTACACAAGTATGCATCACCGAAACAGCAACCTCGAAAGTTGGTGTATACCGCGTTGCGCTAAAGTGCCGTGTCACAAGATTCTCATGAGGATGTTTTATCATGATGCAATATATCGAACTCCTGGTGCGGGCTATTCGATATAAATCAATCCGTAAACAAAGGGCTAGTAATTCTGAAAATATTTCATTGTATAGAAGTATTAACCACTGAGGTACGAGAGAGTGTGAAAAATTCTCGCGGTACTTATAATTACAGGACGCCAGTGCACGTTTATCACCGGAGATTGGGTGTCAAGGCTAAAAATAAGCGTTTTATTGCAGATGGACATGCACTCAGCCACAAGCACGAGGTGAAAAAACATATGCAGCTAGGAGGCAGACAATAATCGAGCATGAGAATCAGCCACCATTTATCCGTCTTCTATCCTGCAGCATTATTCTACAAATAGTATCGTGCCATTTAAGTTTTCTCATATGTCTAACTCACTCAGAAGTCCAAGCCGTATCTTTTCAGGGTGGTGCAAATAATCTATTCTTCCAATTCCGCATCCCAACCAAATGACCTAAGCCCGACGTGCTGCGGGGATAAAAGCTTGTACACATGCAAGCCTTGAGTTTTTTTTGCACATGCGTCACTATCGTATTCAAAGAGAGTGATAGACCACCAATGCATCATAGAATTTTTTAGCGTAACATCCCAAACTGTAGACACGCGGATCTCAAGCCTCTTGGCTATATGCATCACTGGTACTTCCAGATTAATTTCTTTGGAAATCATGCCTGTTACGTTAACTCTCGTACGTACAGTGTACTCCTAATTTAACTCTCGCCGTTTGTCTGACGGCGAATGAGCGGCTTTTCTTAGTCAAGGCAGGGCAAAGAGGAATTGGCGAAGCCTGAGCCAAAGTGCTGATCATCGCGAAAAAAAAATATTAGGCCATGCGGCATTTAAATCTATGCGCGGCACCCCCAACATAGATAGTAACTGGGCTGAATATATATCCGCTTTCCATCAAGCTAGATAAATGGTCCTACTCCATCCACTGTCTGATTATTATCATTTCTTTGTTTCATAAATTATGGGTTAAATCAAGCGTTATTCCAATCCCTCCAATTAAAGAAATGTCCTCCCCTCACAGCGCACCACAGCAAGCCCCAATCCGCCAATCGAGAGTGGTCTCCACTAACCCTGAACCAACAACAGAAAGCCTCCGAGTAGTGGAACTTGAACCCGATGCTAAGAGTAATTCTATCAGAAAGATGGAGGAGAAGAATCCCAGACGCCGCCTGACAGTTTCTGGTATGTCTGCTGCCGAGGCAAAGTACAACCCTCGCTACTCTCCAAGGAGCTCTATGGGTTCGTATAGTTCCTCTAACAACTCGGGAGCCTCAGGAGCTTCCAAGGAAACAGAAGAAGATGTCTGTTTCCCAATGAGCCCACCTCGGGTCCGTGTCAACGGGATTGACTTTGAAAGAATGGAAGAGTTCATCCGTGAATCGAGAGATGAAGACGAAATTTTGATGGCACACCACCATTACGATGAAGAATCACCAGATCTTGGTGCTAAGCAGAGGCAAAGCTCATCTATGGAAGATGATTTTTCTAGCGAAAGGATTCAGTTTGACACGGGCCTTAATGATATTCCTGACAGATTCTCATTCTTCTGTTCTGACTCGGAAGAAACGATCCATGCTCCAGATTTTCCGTCTTTGTTGAGTCCAGGTAAAACTGTCCGGGACCTCTTCAGAGATGGAGCGCCAACATGGTGGCTAGACTGTGTGTGTCCTACCGACACTGAGATGAGAATGCTCGCCAAAGCATTCGGAATCCACCCCTTGACGGCTGAGGATATCAGAATGCAAGAGAGACGTGAAAAGGTGGAAATGTTCAGAAACTATTACTTTGTCTGTTTCCATACTTGTGAGACCGATTCTGAGTCCGAAGAGTACTTAGAGCCAATCAATGTTTACATGGTAGTGTTCCGCGGGGGATTCTTGACCTTCCACTTTTCCCCAATTGTGCACACCTCCAATGTCAGACGCCGTGTGAGACAATTGAGAGATTATGTGACGGTCTCCGCCGATTGGCTCTGTTATGCATTGATCGATGACATCACTGACGGGTTTGCACCAGCTATTACAGCCATTGAGCACAAAGCAGATGCCATCGAAGACTCTGTGTTTGCGCGTGAGCTGGATTTTTCTCTGATGTTATTGCAGATCGGTGATGCTAGAAGACGTGTGATGACGTTGATGCGATTATTGACCAACAAAGCGGACGTGGTCAGAATGTTTGCCAACCGATGCCA
>NW_017566838.1:1151222-1200864 GCF_001661335.1 Babjeviella inositovora NRRL Y-12698
TGGGAGACATCCAAGATCATATTGTCACCATGCACCAGAACCTCGCTGCGTATGAGAAAATCTTCTCGCGGGCGCATGCCAACTACTTGGCCCAGTTACAAGCCATGTCGCTTAATTCAGAAAAGAGAATTAGTGAAATGTTGTCGAAGTTAACAGTTCTTGGTACCGTTTCCGTTCCGTTACATATCATTGCTGGGTTGTTTGGCATGAACGTCACGATCCCAGGCTACCAACAGGGGAATGTGAAATGGTTTGGCGGTATTATTGGAGTAATGATTCCTTTCATTATTTTTGCTTATATAGGCACCACTTTCTGGTTCAACAGAACGGGTAAAACTGACGACAATGACGGTCTGGAAGCAAAATCTCTTTCGAGAATTTCCTTCAAATCTAGAAGGTATGCAGCAAAGTCTATCCGCAGTTTACCCAGCGGACGATTTAACAACTATGTATAGTTGTGAACCGTTGAAAGTGCAACGGGGATTTAATCAGCTCTAATGAATGTTAAATTTGTATCTATTTATTTAGCTTAACTTCGGTTCTGTATTTGAGCTAATTTTAGTGCATATAATAACGTTAACCTCGCCCTATAATTAATGATTTGGCTTGTCCAGATGTTCATACATCTGGGAAACAGCCTGCAGCTGTAACTCAGCTGTTTTCTGAAAGGCTTGGAAATGCACGATGCGTTCATGATACAGCATCAGGTTTGGTTAAAGTAATACACCAATGTTACGCCCCAGAGCCATAGAGAATGACAATTTACTGACATTAGAAGCTGTTTTTTATATAATTTCATAGTTATGGTCTCAAATAGATATGCTCTTACCGGGTGCAGTATCAATCTAGACATGCCGGTAGAATCACAAACAGCGGGTTATAGTCTGATCAATCGCATTTGGGGATCGTAAATCAGACATAAGAGATTTCTCATGTATAACGGTGACTCACCGATAATCGCCTTCCACTTCAAACATAAATCAGTTGTAAGGTGGAAATAATACCGCACGGCGTAGATATCAGGGTGGCGACCATTAACGTATTTGTGATAGTGCATGATACGCGCTTTACCGTTCTTGGCGCACCCATATTGGGCCAAGGAGCCACGACTAGGACGAAAACATAGCATAGTGCATACGTAATTTATAACCTTGCGAGTTACACAACCTTCAAAGGCTTCGTAAAAGGAGAGAAATGAATCGCGGCAGCGTAAGATCCAAAAATCTCTCGCAACGCCAAGCACGTAAGGATTACAGTCATTTTCCGTCTCTTGGATTTGCCATCGCAAGTCGTAACTAGCGTATAAATTCATTCTAAAGAACTAGAACCAACATAAATAGCTTGGACCTCGCTCTTTACTTACAACCACCAAAAAGGTTCTATATGTCAAACATCAACTCTCCGATCTCCCAGTTCTTTACCCATGACGAGAATGACTCTGAATGGTACCAGGACACTCACCGAGACAAAATAAATCATTTCCATCCCACGGTGACTCAAAGCTAGACCCTTTATCCTCCAAAGCCTAAATCATGTCTTTCATTCATCCAAGTAAGAGTTCTGTCGCCGCTACACCTTCGGTGACAAACGGTGAAACCCGCTCCACTTTCTCACTTCCCCAAAAAATCGAAGAGAAGGTTTCCAAAAACCTTGAAAAAGCCAAGCTTGTCGAAGATAGTAGACCGGTTTGTAGAGCAAGACGGGATCTGGCTCCATCGTGCTTCTCTCCGGCGGAACGCAAGTATGGATGGGGCAACTATCGGCCTCTAGCCAATTACACTAGCAATGAAAATGATGCTTCCTCCTACTCGCAATCTTCCCGCGAGATAGAGGAGGATGTTTGCTTTCCTAGAGTCCCAATGCGCGTTCGTGTGAATGACATTGATTTTGACAAAATTGACGAATTCATTAGCGATACAACCAAGGAGTATGCTAGAGTGAAAACTGACAGAAAGGAAATGGCAGCGACTTCTGTTTTCGAACTGTCTAATGTTTCATCCCGCCACGATGGCATCGTTGCCTCTCGCAGCTCATCGGAAAGAAACCCTGCCCACGCGTTTGGTTCGGAGGGCGATGATTCAAGCGGCGACGTCCAGTTCGCAGAAGAGAATCATTTATGCAAAGATATTCCTAACCGGTTTTCGATTTTCTCTACCGGATCGCAGGAAACAGTGCATGCTCCTGATATTCCGTCCTTATTAGGCCCAGACCAAACCGCAAAGGACCTCTTCAATGGCGGAGCACCAACCTGGTGGCTAGACTGTGCGTGTCCAACAGACGCGGAGATGAGAATGCTTACGACTGCATTTGGTATCCACCCGTTAACAGCCGAGGATATCAGAATGCAGGAGCCTCGAGAGAAGGTTGAGTTGTTCAAGAATTACTACTTTGTCTCTTTCCACACTTTTGAAAACGATAGAGAATCGGAAGACTTTTTGGATCTGATCAAGGTCTACGTTGTGGTCTTCCGTGAAGGAATTTTGAGCTTCCACTTTGCTCCAATCTCCCATGCGGCCAATGTTAGACGCCGTGTTCGCCATTTGAGAAACTACGTCGAGGTTTCGGCCGATTGGATCTGCTACGCCTTGGTCGATGATATCACTGATAGTTTTGCGCCGGCAATCACTTCAATCGAGTACGAGGCAGATGCGATCGAGGATTCCGTTTTCGCTCGTGAGCTGGATTTCCCTTCCATGTTGATGCGCATTGGTGACGCCAGACGTAGAGTCATGGCATTGATGAGGTTGCTTATGAACAAGGCAGATGTGATCAAGATGTTTGCCAAGAGATGTCAGGAACACGATTCAAACTCCCCTACAAGACACCTTGCTACCGCTAAGCCCTCCGACACACACCTTGGAGATTTTTTGACTTCAAACCCGGCTCCTCTTGGAAACTCCGATACCGCCAGCGTGCATCTGTCCTCTCCCGCGAACTCCACCAGACCAAGTGGCGACATTGCTTTGTATTTGGACGATATCCAAGATCACATTGTTACCATGTACCAGAACCTTCTTGCTTATGAAAAAATCTTCTCCAGGTCCCACTCCAACTATTTAGCCCAGTTGCAGGCGTTTTCTCTTAACTCCAACAACCGGATCAACGAAATGTTGTCCAAGGTTACAGTGTTGGGTACCATTTTTGTCCCTTTGAATGTGGTTACTGGGTTGTTTGGAATGAACGTGACGGTTCCAGGTGAGGCCCAGGGTAATGTGAAGTGGTTCTTTGGGATTTTGGGAATTATGGTGCTCTTCGTGATTGTTGTCACTCTGGTTAGTAGATGGTGGTTGAGACAGCCCCTCGTGTATAACCAGGCAGGGTTTGGGATAGTACAAGGCCCTCTACTCCCACACTCCAAGAAAGGAACCGCTAGAAGTGCCTCCAAGTCAGTCCGCAGTATGCCAAGTAAGAGGTACAACTATACTTGATTATACGGTCAATCTTTAATTTTGTCATACACCTTTGGTATCTATTGGTACATCTTGTTGTGATGGGAACTTATAACTGGTTTAAACCATGTCTTATTTTTATCTATCGTTTCCACTCTTTTTTAAATTTAAATTTATAGAAAAATGCACTGTCGTAGAAAAGGCATGTTTATAAATAGCGAACTATCCATTTAGATGCGATTAAAGAGGGAATAAATCTGTGATTTCTCCATCGACTGATGTGTCTCGAATACAGTTGCTGGTATGAGCGGTTTCCTTCCAGAACCACGTTATGGCAAAGGATGGTTCGAACATTCACCCTATATTTATGTACATCGCAAGGCTCGCAAATACGGATTAAAAGCTGTCTAACATAGTCAAAGAATTATCATCTCCATAAAATAAACTCAAATATAGTGACATTGTACTACTCGAGCACGCATAAATGTGTCGGGACATCATTCAGAATAAGCTCCGGCCCTGACAAAGAAGATGTGCGATTCAAGTTTCCGAATGCGGAAGTCCAGAGCATAATATTCCCCATGCATGTTGCATGGTACATGACTCGTGTCCAGAATTTGTCTCTAGGTCACCAAGAACGGAGTGTATTGCCACTAGATATGTTGGAGAAAAGTTCGGGGCACGGTAACAATACCCCATTCCGGCAGTTACCTCATCATGACCCCACAGCCGTCGCGCTTACCGTTCGCAAATTAGGGGCAAGACTCACTAGCGTTACGCTTTTGGGAGACGCCTCCTGAGCATATATTATCTACCCCATTATCCCATGTCTGTATACAACCGGAATGGTATAAATTGAAGCTATATTCCTCCCCAGAATGCCAATCGTCGGCACCTGGTATAACCGCAACAAAACAATATGACTGTTACTCAAAACTCTACTTGGTGGAAGAATGCCACCGTTTACCAAATCTGGCCTGCGTCCTACAAAGATTCCAACGGCGACGGTGTGGGTGATATCCCAGGTATAATTTCAACCTTGGACTACATTAAGGACTTGGGTATTGACGTGGTCTGGCTATCCCCTATGTTCGATTCCCCGCAAGACGACATGGGCTACGATATCTCCAACTACGAAGGGATCTACCCACCCTACGGTACCATGGACGACATGGACAACCTCATTGACCAGTGCCACAAGAGGGGCATGAAGTTGATCTTGGATTTGGTCATCAACCACACGTCCAGTGAGCACGACTGGTTCAAGGAGTCGAGATCCTCCAAGACCAATCCTAAGAGGGACTGGTACATGTGGAGACCTCCAAGAATCGACGAGCATGGTAACAGACAGCCTCCAACCAACTGGAAGTCCCACTTCTCTGGCTCCGCTTGGACGTACGACGAGTTAACCGACGAGTACTACTTACACCTCTTTGCCAAGTCGCAGCCTGACTTGAACTGGGAAAACGACGAAACCAGAGAGGCAATTTACAACTCTGCCATGAAGTTTTGGTTGGATAAGGGCTGTGACGGGTTCCGCATTGACACCGCCGGGTTGTACTCCAAGACCTATCCTATCAGAGACGTTCCAATCATTGCTCCTGACCAGGAGTTCCAGCCGGCTGATGCGTACACCCATAACGGTCCGCGCATCCACGAATTCCACAAGGAAATGTTTGCCAAGGTCACCAGCCACTACGATGCTATGACCGTGGGTGAGGTCTGCCGCGGTTCTCGTGAAGACACCTTGAAATTTGTCAGCGCTAAGGAAAAGGAAATGAACATGATCTTTTTGTTCGATGTGGTTCTGTTGGGCACCCAAGAGACCGATCATTTCAAGTCTGAGAAGTTCACCCTTGTGGACTTTAAGAACGCGGTCAAAGGCCAGTGCGAGTTTGTGTCCGGTACCGATGCTTGGTCGACGGTGTTCCTTGAAAACCACGACCAGCCTCGTAGTATCACCCGATTTGGTAACGCGTCCAAGAAGTACCACGACAAATCTGGTAAACTATTGGCCATGATGGAAGCTGCCTTAACCGGTACCTTATTCATCTACCAAGGCCAAGAAATCGGTATGACGAACTTTAGCCGTGACTGGGACATTTCGGATTACCAAGACATTGATTCCACCAACTACTACAAGCAGTTCAAGGCGAAGCACGGCGATGACGAAAAGGCTATGGCAGAGATGATGGATAACTTAGCATTAGTGGCCAGAGACCACGCTAGGACTCCGGTTCAGTGGGATGACTCGGCCAACGCTGGGTTCACCACAGGTAAACCGTGGATGAAGATCAACGACAACTACCGGGAAATCAACGTAAAGTCTCAGGTAAACGATCCAAACTCGATCTTGTCATTCTACAAGCAGGTATTGAAGCTCAGAAAGAACCACAAAGATTTGTTCATCTACGGTGAGTTTGAAACTTTGGACCACGAAAACGAGGAGACCTTTACCTTTATCAAGACTTACCAAGACAAGAAGGCCCTTGTGGTGTTGAATTTCAGCGATAAGGACCAGCCTTTCAAGGCTCCCGAAGGAGAATTGTTGCTCTCGAACGTTGACGTGGAGGAGGCTACGTTATCGCCTTACGAAGGGAGAATCTATCTTCTCAGCTGAGGACCAAGAGCTTTGTGATATGATCTCATTATATAATTTCAAATTTTGTCCTTCATTGGCTTTTTCTTTACAATCAATAGACATGTCATCCTTGGATTAAATGTGAACCGAATTTTCTGATATTCTACAAAATTGGCCTAGCTATAAATTCGTATATATATATATATATGAATGTATATTTCAGAAGTCCCTTATTAAAAAGTGCATGCTTATATATTTGCACTTCAAGGCTGACTGGAACTTCCGCCTTCAAAGTCCAGGGGCTCCTCAGAGATCAACCCCAACTCAATGTCCCAATCAGGCTCATTCGCCAAGCTGTTCTCCAACGGCAAGTACAGAGCCTTAGTGAGTGTGTCGGACACACCCATTTTCGTCAAAACCTTCTTAAAGATGTTCTTCTGCTTTGATCGCACAATATCGTCAAAGTTAACCACCTGATCGACCCACTGCACCGACTTCTTCTTCTTATGGCCACGGGACGAACCAAGTATGGCGCCACTTTGTGCACTCTGCGAGCTCCCCGGTTTCCCGTAAGGTCCAGCCCGGGAGTTGTGCAGGCCAGGTTGTGAGTTCTGGTTGGTGAGGATCGAAGACGGCCGCGTGGTGAATTTGTTATACAGGTACAAGAGCGCCCATACGATGATAAAAATTACCGTGAGCTCAAGGATGTCGATCATGTACTCTCGGTAAAAGCTACTGCTAGGCTGCTGAGTCTGAGTGTCTTCCTTCTCGTCAGAAGCACCCGGGCTGTGTTCAGGGCCCTCCTCGGGTTTGTCCCCCGTAGAGATCGGGCTCGTCTTGATCACCTTTGTCCCATCCATCTCGGCGTTCTTCACGTTCCCAAACATCAAGTCCACCAACGATCGTGAAACGAGCGGTTTGTCAAACGGAACCATGTGCGATGCGTTATAGACCTGGACAAACGTGAGGTTGCGCTCCAGACGGATTCGCCCCGCCGACTTGTCATCGTCGAGCCACTCGACGTATTCAGATGCCTCGCTGAAGCCGTTTTTAACGGCACCCCCCCACCTCATATCCAGAACCATCTTCTCGCCGCCCATAATATTGCAAATAACATCGGAATCGCCAAAGAAGAGTAACACCTCTATCTGCAGAAGAAGGCCAGGGAGCAAGTGGACCGACGGCCGCGACTTCTTACCCCTCAAATACCTACTTACAGTGGGGTCACACTCGGTCCACTTTTTCGTGTGATGGATGTTCAACAGCGCCATAACACCCTCAGTGGCTAAAAACGGATAGATGTCGGTCAAATCCGGCGGCCAATTCATGCCACAAGACGGATACGAGTCCTTCAACCGCATGTCATACATGTTCAAGCACTGCTGATCCTTCGGGGCAGAATGGTCCAAAGTCATATGGAAGAGATACGAGAGAATTACCTCGCATTCGTCGAAGGAAAGCAGCTCCTTTTCGTCCCCTGTCGCGTGTGAGATTCGGTTTTGGCACATCTCTTGCTGCTCCAAGAGCTTGCGGTACCCGTGGTTCTGAACGTCTAACAACTTCCGCTCCATCGCAAACGGAAGGTACGAGAGGCTCTGTTGATTCGGATCGATCCATCCATTACCAATCATCACCCCCTTAAGCTTGTATTCTGGATCGTTCACTTTCTTCTGTAAGTTGCGGCGTAAGATACCCTGCGCAATGTATGGGATATACTGACCCGCATAACTCTCTCCCGCGATATAAATCTCTTTATTCATATCTTCAGGAAACACTGCGAAATAGCGCTGGAGAAACACCATGAAGTCAAAGGTTACCTCGCTGAGTTCGCGGTCCCACGCTTCAGTCACGCTGAAACCGGTGCCACCGGGCTGGTCGACATACACAATGTCCGCCTTGCGGTGCCACGAACCGTTGTTTGCAATCACCTCCCGTAGGTGGTTTACACGAAGAGGCCCAGATTCCATGAGCGCCCCGTCGAGGGAGGAACAACCGGGGCCGCCGTTAAGCCAGAAGATGAGCTGGGTTTTCGGCGAGGCCTCGTCGAGGAACTTCCAGAAGAAGTACTCGGTGTGGTTCTGGGGGTAAAGCTCGAGCTGGCCTGCATACATGAGTGGGCGGTCGGCATCATCAAGCTTCGAGAGGCCTGGGAGGTCGCGCACGAGGTACTCGTCGCGCGTGGCAAATTTGTCGCGTGGAGGAAAGGTATTTGCGGCGCTGCTCGGCTGGGCTAGAACTGCTGCGAGCAAGCATATGAATGGTAATAGGTAACTGTGGCGAATGTTCATGGCAAGAGATCTAGTCCATAGAGTGAATGTAGATGGTGAGAAAAGCGCAATTTGGAGGTTAGATATGTTACCGGGGTGAACGATGACTGATCGTGGGTGCAAGCAGTTTATAGATGCAAAGGGGGACAGACCTTTTCGATGAGTTCTGTCTTTTAAGCAAATAGGTGCAAAGATCTACGGGTGGTAGATCTGTGAATGTCTATGTGCTTGTAGGTGTCTTAGAGAGCGGAAGTAAGCTGATGAATGTCAACCAGTTGGCGGTAGTTCCCGTGACAATGAATCCGTTACGGGTGTATCTGCACAAAAACTGCTGGTATATCTGTTGAAGGAGATATATCAAAATCTAGTCCGGAGTGAAATCTGTTAAACAAGCTGTGATCTGGGCAGAGCTATAATTGAGGCTGAGGTCATTCTGTCGTAGAAGGAAAGTAGAGGCTGTGTGCCGGATCTCGGCCGTGGATGCTGGAAGGGGTACCATGTACCAGAGGGAGGGAAGGCCTGGGCTATTATTCCAAATACGAAATAGTAAAATAATTTGACAGGAAAATTTGGTTTGCAAAATATTGATTTAACTAGCATGTTATAATTATGTAGAATATTGCCCAGGTGGGATAGTAGCTACAGTGTCGAGCCAGGTAAATACTACTGCTGAATGGGGGGATCATCAGCCACAACGTTCGAGTTTAGATTAAAATTCACGGAATATGGATTGAAGTTAAAATCCACGGGACATGGATTGAAGTTAAACTCCATCTTTACCCGATAATACTCACTTATACCAAAAATTTCAGGGCATGATATCACACCCACTACCCAAACACATTGCTTAAATTCAAATTACAAAAGAGGAAAAATAAAAAAATAAAAAAACTATTTGTCATTGACTGGCTCAATATTCCAAATGCCCTCGGCGTACTCAGAAATACATCTATCCGAAGAGAAAAAGCCCATGTTAGCCACACTCAACACACACTTCTTGACCCACGCATCGTGATCCTTGTAAGCCTCATCGATCAACTTGTGGGCTTCTAAGTAGGAGTCGAAATCGTCACTGACCAAGTAGTGGTCGCCGTGCCATTTGACGGAATCAACCAAGCTACGGAACTCATCTGCATGACCGAAAACACCGCCTTCGATCGCGTCAAACACCAGTGCCAACGACTCTGGAATGGCGCTCTTGCCGAACCGGTGGTTGTTACGCAAGTCCTCCACTGACTCTGCGAGGTTCCCAAAGAGGAAGATGTTGTCCTCGCCGATTTCGCGGGTGATTTCAACGTTGGCACCGTCCACGGTCCCAATAATCAACCCACCATTGAGCACAAACTTCATGTTGGACGTTCCGGAAGCCTCAGTCCCCGCGGTCGAAATGTGTTCAGAAATATCCGATGCTGGGACAATAATCTCCGCCTTGGAAACGTTATAATCCGGAATGAACACCACCTTCAACAAATCGCCAATATCCGCATCGTTGTTCACAACATCGCCCACGGAAGTCACCAACTTGATGATAGACTTGGCCATGTAGTAACCGGGCGCGGATTTGCCTCCAAAAATAACCACTTTCGGCGCGTACTGCGCGCGCGCTTCAGGCGACAAGCCCTTGAGTGTGAGATAGCGGTGGATCACCCCAAACACATTAAGTTGCTGGCGCTTGTACTCGTGGATCCGCTTGACCTGGATGTCGAAAAGCACGTCCCCACGCACCTCAATCCCGGTCAATTTCTTGATCAACGCCGCGAGGCGCTGCTTGTTCTTAACCTTGATCGCATCCCACTCGTGCAAGAAGTCCTTATCCTCCGCAAACTCCTCCAAGCGCTTTAACTGCGACAAGTCCTTCAAATAACTGTACCCCCCGAGCTTGGACGCAATCAACGCGGACAACCCGGGATTCGCCTGGCGAAGCCATCTGCGAGGGGTCACCCCGTTCGTCACATTGGTAAACTTATCCGCACCATATACCTTGACAAAGTCTTTGAAAATGGTTGTTTTAATCAACTCGGAGTGCAACTCCGCAACTCCGTTAACCTTGTGGGAGCCCACGATGGCCAAAAACGCCATGCGGATCTGCTTTGGTGAGGACTCTTCAATGATCGACACACGACCGGTGATTTCCCGGTCGCTCGGGAACTTCTGCTCCACTTCCTTCAAGAAGTAGAAGTTAATGTCGTAGATGATCTGCAAGTGGCGTGGCAAAAGGCGGCCGAACACATCGACTGGCCATTTCTCCAATGCCTCCGCCATGACCGTGTGGTTGGTGTAACCGAACGTCGCAGTGACAATCCCCCAAGCCTCTACCCATGGAAGCTGCTCAACGTCGATGAGAATGCGCTGGAGCTCGACCACCGCGATCGTCGGATGCGTGTCGTTCAACTGGATCGCAACCTGCTGCGGGAACTCGCGCCATGGGCGACGCGACTTCTTGAAGCGACGCACAATGTCGTGGAGCGACGCCGCGACCCAGAAGTATTGCTGCTTTAAGCGTAACTGTTTTCCACTGTCAAAGTTGTCGTTTGGGTACAACACCGCGGTGATGGACTCCGCGCGTTGCTGGTCCACGACCGAGTTTTGGTAGTCCCCCGAATTGAACTTGTTGAAGTCAAACTCCGTGGTTGGCTTAGCGGACCACAAGCGCAAATTGTTCACGTTGGTCGTCTGGAACCCCGGAATCGGATAGTCATACGCCGTCGCGAGAACGCTCTCGTCCCCTTCCCAGATCGAGTTCCCCGCGTCGTCCTGGTAAACATGCCCTCCAAAATGCACGGGAATCTGGATCTCCAAGCGTGGGATTTCCCACGGGTTCAGATACGTCAACCAGTAGTCAGGAGTCTCCACCTGGTACCCGTCAATAATCTTCTGCGCAAAGATTCCGTACTGGTAGCGTAAGCCGTAGCCCCAGCCGGGGTAATCACCGGTGGACAAGGAATCGATGAAACACGCCGCAAGACGTCCCAAACCTCCGTTCCCCAACCCGGCATCTGGTTCCTGCAGGATTAAGTCCTCCAAACGGAACCCCAACTCGTCCACCGCGCTGCTGAACGTCTCGCGTGTAAAGTCGGCAGTATGCTCGAGCGCATCCACCTCATTGTTCGCAAGATTGATCACCGCGTTGTCCAAGAAACGCCCCATCAAAAATTCGAGCGAGAGGTAGTACAATCTCTTCGGGTCGCGCAACGTCTGCTTCTGCTGCGTCTTGTTCCATTCGACAATGAGCTTGTCGCGGAGCGTGAAGCTCGCGGCCTGGTACGCCGCAAGGTCGTCGCAGTTGTATAACGAGCGTGCGAGCGTTGTTTCCACGTGGCGGATGAAGTCCTCTTGGAAGTCCTCCATCTTTGCGAACTCCTTCACCGCAAACTTCTTCCACACCTCACGCGACTTTGCCGGAATCGACGCATCGATCGCGAGAATCTCCTTCGGCGTGAAGCCCGTGAACGTGCGCTTGTGCATCCGCGGTCTAGCCGGCGGCTTGGCAGATGATAATTCAGATGATGATGCCATGATAATTGCAATTCCTCTGGAAACAAAAGTGAGAGCTGGAAGCGAGGAATCAGGGGGGAAGGGAGGTTCATTTATAGGCGAACCCCCTATTCTGTCATGCATAAACGCATGCACGTTTTTGGAACACCGCGCAGCAACTCCGAAACGGGACAAGGGGCTAACCCCTCATTGTGTATCCTAAGGTATACACTCGTGATGTGCCATATCAGAAACCCAACAATTTATTTACGGTAATCGATGATAATTAAAGGCCTATATATCTTGGATTGTTAATATGGGTTAGGTTTTTGTAGCTTTATGTGTATTACCGATGAGTTTCCTCTCTTATCCGCATCTTCCCTCCTGTGCGTAGAACTGAGGGACGAAGTACGCGCAAGCCATTGATATGATGTGCTGTCCGATTCCTGCTTAGGATTATATCGTGGGGACATGCAGCTCCTAGGAGATCTGGCTCCCCTTATATTTTCCTAGTTCAGCCGTGAATCGAGCTAGAACATACGTCACCGACAGAATATATCAGCTTGTTATCATTGCTAAAACACTTTTTTTTTATATCCAATCGGACTCCCTGTTCCCCCAAGGTTTAGTGGCGTAAGGAGCTGCAGCCCCATAGACCTTTGGAGGCCGACTATCTCGCCCAGCCTTTCTCGCTATTCTGGACTCTGAAACCTGACCCACTGTGTAGTATTCATGGTCTAGAATGACATCCTCTCCCGCAAATTTTATTCATTCATTACTCCTCTCGGTGCTTATAGGTATATAATACAAAAATTCCGTGTGCACTTCAATTTCCGTGCGGGTCAATGCATGCGTCTAAATGGTACGATCGACCTAAAGGCTCGGGTGCGGCTCGTACGACTTTTCTGGGGACCGGCCTACCCGTGAACCTACCTGGGGTTACGCGGAAGTTAACCGGGAGTAATAGCAGCCGTTCCATTGCAGGCGGTTTTATAGCTCAATAACTGTAGATTTTGAAGCAGTAGGAGGAAGGATGTGGTGGTTTCGGTTTGCAATTGCGGCTGCCATTGTCAATAGTCCAGCTGCTACGAGTAGCTGAAGATATCGCTGCCATTCCATCCAGGACTTTGGCTACTAGAGCGATTGTGTTTGAGTATACTGTTAAAATTGTTATTATTGTCTATTCCTCTATTGTTTACTCTAAGACGGAATCATTTTTACCTTGTTAAGGCTGCTGGTTTGTAAAATTCTTGAATATTTTTGCTTAAAAGTGGCCAAACGAACCATGGCAGAAGTCCTGGTCTAGATCGATATTGTATCAACCCTACGAATCACAGTAGCTATAGATCTCTGCCTGCACCACATACTTTTACTTTGCCGGCACAAATATAAGATGTAGAGTTCTAAAAATCGTAACTGAAAGCTAATATATAGGTTGGTATGATCTAAAGCGTACAAATATAATTACTTGCGCATAGCTTCTAAAGCTTGTCATCGCTCCTATAGATCTGTCCCACTACATCTCCAACAGACTACAGAAATGAGAATAAATAATAACAGAGCAGATTATTTTTAATAGCATGTAGAGGAATGAAGAGCCTAAAACTCCTAGGGAAAATGACGAAAAACCAAAGCAAGAAAAAAAAAATTCGAATATAAAGATCGCTCAAATAAAACCAGAGCGGTGTGCAATGTGTGACTGGCTGTTAAGCCTAGGTATGCTGAAAGTACATTTATAAGATCATCTCTTGGACCCCCTGGTCCACAACTTCAGAAAACGACTTTTTAGCTTATCCCCATGTTCATCGTCAGTAGAAGTTGGGGACAAGTCTGACTTATCAAAGGTAGAGTAATAGCGTCTTGGGGTGGCTCTCAATGGCAGTAGCTGTTCATCTCCCGAAGGCTGGAGCGGAGACAGTTTGCCCCTGTAGCCCACCTTTTCCAAGAGGTTAATAAAAGACGAGCTGTTTGAGTTCGGCTGGGATGTTCTCGGTGAAGAGGTGTCAATACTGTTCTTTAAGGTTGCGTAGGACTCCTTCTCTGCCAATCTGGGGTACGGGATTTTGATGGATTCGAGGAGTGGAGAAGAAAGAGGAGGTGTGACACTAGTCTCATAGTAGGACTTGGCCATCTCTGGGTTGTCAAGGCTGTCGGATACACCAGTGCTGTCGGAAGACACGGTGCTCACCAACGGGATCGGTGATTCCAGCTGAGAGTGGCATGAATCACGGAAAGGATGATAGTTATTTCCCCTGATCAACGCAAGTACTTCTTGCTTGACCTTTTCCAAGTGGCTCGGGTTGGGGATATCCGCCGCCGACGAAGGTTCTTGATCGCGGTACTGCGGCGTGGAATCTCTCAAGTTGTTGCCAGTGACAGCGGAGACGTTGAGTTGGCATAAAGAGGACTCGGTAAAGTATGTGTCTATGATTGCGTGCCAAAAATCAAATAGCTGGGCCTTCAGGGCTAAGGCATCTGTGAGGTCGAAAGAAGCGTGGCTGATGTTGATATTGTCGGTACCGTACTGGCACCTCAATCCGCTGGCCTGGTAGGAAGGTCTAGCTGGGTCAACCCCTTCGATTTCAAAAATGTCCAGTTCGCTGTTGTTGGTGGAACCACTCGGGATGCGTGAGTGTTGCGGTGATAAAAACGAAGACGTGTCGTAGGGGTTGCCGGTGGAGCCGCTGAGGACTTTTGGGAGAGCAATATCAAAGCTGGTGCTCGGTGAATTATTCCCGGAGCTATTGTTATTTGTAATAGGAGACATGTTCGGGGTAGCCAGACGTGACGTCAAGGGGTGGGAATGTATATGCATGTTTCTAGGTCTCGGAAGAGGGGCGACCTGAGTTGTGACACACCCACTCACAACATCCTGGTATCGTTGGTACATAGTCTCGTACCGGAAGCAGTCAATCAAAAACTGCAAGTTTTCGCAGCAGTGGACTTGAGTCATGTATGCAATAAACCGTTCAGCGTACAAGCGTTGCGTGCTTGTGAGGTGGTCATGCTGGCTCGATGGGAATTCTTTCGGGTGGTTTTCGATATATAAATAGTTGCAAAGCTGTACCAACTCGTCCAAATCCGGGACATGACTGCGACACTCATGGCACATGGTGTGTCTTGTGTGCTTGGAGAATATTGTATGGAGGGCTTCAGAATTGAAGGTAGTCTATGCGGGTATAGACGAGATTAAAGTTTCTCCCCAAGTATATAATGAACGAATAGTATGGCGAAGGGTTCAGAAAGAAAAGTCCGCCAGCTGGGTTCAGGTCCAGTGTGGAAGTATATAACTAATCCAAGACCGTCGACTCTCCACCGAAATCCATGTTCTAGGACAAAACAGAGACCTGGGCAAATTTTATTCTTCTGTAAATGTCAATTTTAAATTTCTTTTTTTTCAGGATCACTGTGCATGACGCATTAATATTCCTTTTTTTTTCCCCATGCATGGAAAAAACCGTTATTACTTTCGTTGCTTTCCGCGGATCTGCCGGTTACTATGGCTGGCGCCCACACGTTCAATGCCGTTCGATTGGAATTTCGTTCTCCTGCAGACCAGTCTATGTTCTCGTGCAGACAACAGTCATTCCAAGCCTTGGAGATGCATCTGGCCCATACGGGTATCGTGCTCTCAATTTCATGCGCGACGACAAGAAGGGTACAGTGGTGGCACTTGCATATTTATTATTTGTACGTTGTCAGTGACCACCATTCTCTAAAATAGTTGGGTAGTTTGACGTTTCGGATTTTGGCCTTTGCAGGAGAGTTTGTTCAGCAGTGCATGTCTGTGCGTTGGGGTAGCAAATCTTGGGGGGGCACGTTCGTTACTGCATCGGGGATCACGCTGTACTGAGTGACCTGAAAATTGGCGGGATAGCTATCTCTCTTCACAGGAAAACAACCCCTGCTCGGCCCGATGTATCGCACAGATACATAACTATATGTTGGCCCTTGCTCCGTCACACTAAGGAAAAAGAAACAGGACTTATGCACGGTACGGGGATTGTATGCACTCGGGACAACCTGAAAATAAGAACTTACCTTAGTGTTGGCACCAAAGTCAGCCTAGCATCTAAACTTACAACATTCTACCCCTCACGTGTCGGTTTACACCGCGCTAATCCCCGCCAACCCACAGCTTTTCGCTCGACCGTTTTGGTCTAAGTATAAGCCCCGATTTTCACACATCTCTAATTGATCGCAAGCTGCGCGCGGAAATCTGGTACTTTAAAGCAGCCTCCGAGCCTATAAGGTGCCCGTACCATATTCCTTACATAGCTCGTATGTTGCAAGGCATCTAAGCTTAACTGCAATGATTATAGTGCTGCCGAAGAACAGAATGCATTTTCTACGAGATTCGACAAAAACAAACCACTGATAAGGAAACACGATTTCAAATCGTTTCAGATGCATGGCCAGGAGCAGCCGCCAAAGTATAGAGATTCTCCAAACTTTACGGTTCCTAGTCTAGCCGACATGCCACCTTTAGAAAGTGTAAACTCCATCATTCCTGGATACACCTGCGGAAAACGGTCCTGGACCCCGGTCCGTTGTAATTTCGAGTATCCTCAGATATAATGCCTAAGGCGCTCCACACATGTGCATTCTTCCAATATGTGCGGCTTATGAGAAAAGAAAGGTTCGGGTGGCGTACCCGCCAGCTGGAAGAACTCTCGGTCCAGGCGTACTGTAACCTTGCGGAGAGGCTGATCGAAAAACATCTCAGTCTTTGACCTAAAATCTCTAACTATAGGTCCATTCATCCTCCAGGCTAGCTTTTAACGCAAACCTCACCTTCGTTAGGGCACCACACAGACGACTTTGGGTGCGGACGCATGTAAGGGGGTTATTATGATGCATGTGACCAGCTATTGTAGATATTTTGACTCGGGTTAATCGGTAATGAATCTGCTTGGCATGGAGATCTGGATGTTACTAGTCCATTTCCCTTCGTCTATTATATTGTCCTGGAAGTTTACCGGAATGTAAACTGTTTCATGGCCCGTCTTTGAGACAGGCAGGCACGGTCATATAATTAACCGTCGGTTAATATGTTCGTGTCGGTTGTTGTCCGGCTGCATAACTCTCAGTAGGTTTATACCTGGCTTTTCCGTTCAGAGCTTTTTGGTAAGAGGAATAACATCACTTCCCGGCTGATGTGGCTTTAGGTTGGGGTATGACGCATGAATATGTAAAGCCAGTACGTATTTATTTAAGCTGCACGCCATGCAATTGCAGAAATGTATACTAGCAGAATTTGGTTGCTCTCGAATTGGATGGGTTTAAATCCACGCACAGAATTGTGAAGATCGTTTCCTTAGGTGCAGGCCATCATGCAGGCATTCTTCTAGAAACTAATGGTGGAACGGGTTTGCTTCCCGTCTAGCAGCTTATGCATATTTCGCTGTAAACATTGTTGAAACTAGCTGCAGGTGTATCACGTTCAAGATCAGTCCTAGTACTCATAAATTCCACCTGTGCATGTGCATTCGCTCCAGATACAAGGGGTATCCTGACATGTCTATGTCTAGAATTTTCAGTAACGCTAAAGGAAGGGTATGCTCGTGCTGCCGGGTCAAGTGCCGTCCAGCATCAAGACCCCCTCCACTTTCTAGCGAGGCTATGTCATTTGAGGTATGGCCAACGTTTGCTGTTACAATAAGGTATAACTCGCAGTTAAAGGGCTGCATCATCACCAGCGTTTGCGAGGGTGCCGTTTAGGAATCAACTGGTGGCAGGAGATCTCACTATCCGTTACTGGGACGTGCCTCTGTCTAGGACAGTCGTTAAATAATGCCTTAGAAAGGTGGATAATGCTTACACTATTGAAACCGTTCGATGATATATTTTGAGATTACTTTGCGTTCGTTCATCCCAGTAGTTCATCCCAGTGGCTCATCTTTTAACATCCATGACAACCACTCTAGAACTAATAATTTTTCTATATTTGTTCTAACTAGACGAGCAGACTTCTATACCTTGATAAGTATCCAAATAAATAATTCATATTAGTGCAAACTCTAGAAAGGAGATAGCTTAGGAATGGTCAACTCCTTCTGAACCTCTGGCAAGGCCCCAAGGGTCTGGTGCCACTTGGCAACCAACGGATACTCGAAAATGTCAATGCCGATAAAGTATAAGGTAGAGGTCCATGGGAAGATGGCGATTTCCGAAATACAGTAGTAGTCACCGACCAAGTAGAGAGGCCCGCTCTTGGCGTTTCCGGCGAGGTGCTCCTCCAAGACTGAGTACAATCTCTTGGTTTCCTCAGTGTAACGAGCGATACCGTAGGGGATCTTTTCTGGGGCAAGCCTCACAAACTAGTTGGCCTGGTCCATCATTGGCCCTAACCCGGTCATCTGGGAATACAATGTCTCCAACTGCAAATAATATTCTTTGGAGCCTACTGGGTATGAGAACTTGTGCTCGGTGTCGTACTTGTCCACAAGGTATGCATGATCGCAGCGATCTCGCTGATGGCAATGTCGGCGGTAGGGTCGGTCAAGGTTGGAATACATCCATTCGAGTTCAATTTGAGAAACCAATCTTCCTTTTGCTCATTCAATTTAACGTCCAAATTCTGAAAATTATACTCGAGGCCCAAGAACTCCAAAAGTATGGCCACCTTGTACCTGTTTGGGGTAATGCACGTGTAAAGTTTAAGGTTGGTGACTGTGGTGTTAGTAACAGTGAGGGGATGTTAAACTTTCAGTTGGAACAGAAGTTGGGGAGAATTAAACTGCGTAATTCCATGCGTGCTTTATTGAAGGGTCATTGTGAGATTATTGCATTGTAAGACTATTTCATTGTGAGTGTGCATATCTGAGCTCAAGTAGTATACTGAAAGCAGAGACAACCAAAAGGGGGTTGAGATAACGGTCATTTAATATTGAATAAAATAGTCTATAAAACTTTAAGGTTGTAATCTACTGGTAACCGATAAAAGTGATTAGTAATAGATTCATTTGCTAGACAGGAAGTGATAGCTGTACGATGCCGATCAAACAGGGATTCTGCTGTGGAAAAGCTCAACATTTGCAACTTTAAAGTGCACACTAATACCATGCCATATACTTGCCTTGATTAACTTTCATGGTAGTGTCGTGAAGATCATGTGGGTCTAACGAAGCTATTTGTCATCATCAAGCTTATTAATCAGGAATTCTGAAGGCCACATAATGACCTTTGGTGTGATGGAATTATTGAAACATAGAATTCGTAAACACAGTTTATATTCTGGGTGAAAATGCTGTAAGGTAAGATTTCATTCACACTGTCCCTGCTCCTAAATCAGAATTTATCGCTCAAGATAAAGACCAGAAGAAAATATCACGAAGGATACGAAACCTCTTATCGTTAGACCCTTAGCTCGGTAATGTCGCTACCACGCTAATAACCAGATTAGTATCTTACCTTGCCGGGTAAGGTTTTCGCGTCACCGGGATGCAATTCACTTATTGGAGCAGAAGTTTTTATCTTAATCCTCTCTGGTGTAGTGCCTTTCCATGATTGACCCCCCTCTGGTGCAGAACCCTTCTAACCTTTACCTCAACCCCACACTTCGTGCCCTGCTTAGTAAGCCAATCCTGTCTGAAGCCAAAATAGGCGATCTTTAGCGTATTGCGGCTCGGGCCGGCCTTGCATACGCATGTAGGTCAAGTCTAGAGAATTCTACATAAATCTGGCTGCCCCTGAATTTCCTCACCCCGCAGCATTCTCTCTATCAATAATAGCTACCGTATTCAACTGAAACTCAAAAAAATTCCAACAGTAGCCATGCCAATTTCCAAGACATTCACACTTCCAACCACGGGTGCAAAGGTGCCAGCCGTTGGGTTCGGGGCCGGTACTAAGTGGTTCAAGCGTGGTGGGGCCAGTGATCCATTTGACACCGCTTTGGTCCAGACCATCACCCAAGCTGTAGATGTTGGTTTTACTCATATCGATGGTGCGGAGATTTACGGTACTGACGGTGAGATTGGGCAAGCCCTCGCCGAGATAATCAAGGGTGGAAAGTCCAGATCTGACTTGTGGATCACCAACAAGTACTTTGCCGGTGACTCCAGTTACAAATACAGGTCCTCTTCTGGGACTCCCTTAGATGCCATTAAGAAGCAATTGAAGGAAACTGGTGCTGATTATTTTGATTTATACTTGCTCCACTCTCCTTGGATCAAGAGGGAGTCACATGGCTTCTCCCTTCAGGAAGCGTGGCAATCCTTAGAACAGGCCCAGGAGTTAGGTTTGGCCAAGAATATTGGTGTCTCTAACTTTGGTGTAGAGCCATTGCAGGATATTCTCAAAGTGGCTAAAGTGGTTCCCCAAGTTAACCAGATCGAATTCAACGCATACTTGCAGAACCAGACCCCGGGGATTTTCGAGTTTGCTCAGGAACACAAGATTTTGCTCTCGGCATATGCCCCACTTGCACCTTTGTACAAGGGTCCAGGTCCTATCGACCCAGTCGTTGCTGCTTTGACCAAGAAGTATGGCAAGTCTGATACCCAAGTGCTTTTAAGGTGGGTAATCCAAAAGGGCGTCTTACCCATCACCACCACTTCCAGAAAGGAAAGATTGACCGAGATTTTGGGAATTTTTGACTTCGAATTGACCCAGGAAGAAGTGGACGAAATCGCCACTTTGGGAGAACAGAAAAAGTTGAGATTGTATTGGATCCCAGACTACAGCAAATACGATGATTAAGATTTTCAACAATGCCGTTTTATCGAATTAGTACCAAAGTTACTGTCATCAATTGAATATCGTATGTGGGTGTTACTAAAACGGGAGTAATCTCGGGGTAGAGCAGAGATCTTTCGCTTCTACTCCTTTATCTGGATTGTTATACGTCTACCGATCCACAAGAAATGGTTTCGTGGTCTAGTTGGTTATGGCACCTGCTTAACACGCAGTACGTCCCCAGTTCGATCCTGGGCGAAATCATCTCCCTCTTTTTTTTCGCACACTTGACATCCTATTCAAACTGGTTTCCGGTCTACGATCAATCTTATATAAGTTTATTTCGTATTGTATGCATTTACGTAATTATGAATCTCCATTAACACCAAATGTATATTTTTAATGCTATATAATATATTTTAAAAAAATTATGAAATAAATGCATCTGCCCTGAATATATATAATTATAAATAAACCTAGGTATCCCACATATATGTTTTTTATAACAATTATCTATATCTCGATATATATGTATATATCCTCATCCATTAGTATATACAAGTTGATATGGTTGAACACCCCATGCCATTACAGATATGTGTTCAGATATGTGTTTACGTAATCTCACAGGGGCCCTTTTCGGACGGCATATATACTTCCGAGGGGCGGTGACGTCACTGATAAGTAAACGGATCAAGACTCGACGACACGACATGGGGTTTTCCAGACCGTTAAGTATTTCACTTCAAGGTCTCGAAAGTCATAGCTTATGCTTACAAGTTTAACCACACCCTTTGTTGTTCAATCTGCCGTTGCATCCTTCTACAAGATTCATTCATCAAAAAGTGGCACACCACGGTTAAAGCATCAGAATCAACGAATACACCAATTGAACCCGGAGGCTAAAACCAAAGTCACAATGAATGCTCCCACAAATGTGTACGCATCGGATCGGTTTCTCGTTGGTAAAGCCTTGTTGTACTTCACCTCTATCTTTGTTAGTCTTGGGGTCTTTATCTTCGGATTCGACCAAGGCCTTATGAGTGGCCTCATCACCAACCATTACTTTCAGGCGTACTTCCACAACCCCAGTGCCGCTGAAATTGGGACCATGGTAGCTATCTTGGAGATCGGTGCGTTACTCTCCTCTCTACTGGTGGGCTGGATCGGGGATCACATTGGCAGGAAACGAACTATCAGATACGGCGCTTTCATCTTCATCATCGGGGGTGCTTTCCAGACAGGTTCGCGCAATATTATAGAGCTCTCGGCCGGAAGATTTATCAGTGGGTTGGGGATCGGGTTGTTATCTGCTATAGTTCCCGTCTACCAGTCCGAGATTTCTCCGCCCGACAACAGAGGCCAGCTTGCATGCATGGAGTTTACCGGGAATATCATCGGATACTCCTCTTCCATCTGGCTAGACTACATCTGTTCCTACATGGAAAGCCACAAGTCTTGGAGAGTTCCCTTGGGAGTGCAAGTGGTTATGGGAAGCATCCTCTTTTTGGGATCGTTTGCACTCGTAGAAACGCCTCGGTGGTTGCTTGATAATGACCACGATACTGAAGGAATCATGGTTATAGCCGACCTTTACAGCAGTGGTGATATCCATCACCCAAAAGCGCAGACAGAGTTTACCGCCATCAAAGAAAGCGTCTTGATCAGCAGGTTGGAGGGCGAGAGATCGTACGCATTTATGTTCAAGCGTTACAAAAAGAGGGTTGTGATCGCCATGGCATCCCAGATGTTTGCGCAATTAAACGGTATTAATATCATCTCTTACTACGCCCCGCTAGTCTTTGAACAGGCTGGTTGGGTGGGTAGGGATGCCATTCTCATGACGGGACTCAATTCTATCATCTACGTCTTGAGTACCCTTCCACCGTGGTACTTGGTTGATGCCTGGGGGAGAAGAAAACTATTGTTGTATGGGGCTATTGCCATGGGTATACCGTTGCTATCGATTGCCTATGTGTTGTACCTAAACATCCCACTGACCCCTCTTCTTGTGGTTATTCTTGTGGTTATTTATAACGCCGCGTTTGGGTGCTCATGGGGACCGTTACCATGGCTTTACCCACCAGAGATTCTTCCTTTGTCGATCAGGTCCAAGGGAACCTCTCTCTCTACTGCTTCAAACTGGATTTTCAACTGGCTTGTTGGGGAAATGACGCCGATTTTACAAGAGTCGATTCGCTGGAAGATGTATCTCATCCCCGCCGCCTCCTGTTTCCTTTCGCTTGGGGTAGTGTATGTGATGTTCCCAGAGACCAAAGGTTTGCAGTTAGAGGATATGGATTCAGCGTTTGACGACTCGTCATCGATCTTTAGCTTTCACTCGTCGCACCACAGCGCACGGGACACCCCCAATGATGCCACATTGACGTCTGGGCGACCAGGAGCTCCTCGGATGGAATCCAATTCTCAATTGGGCGAAAATAGCCGGGGAATCACCTCCCTCAGAGATGTCGTAACGCCTGACGGGGGTCCGCAGGTCCAGCCCCCGACCCTCGATGAAATCCTTGCCTATAAAGCAAAACAGAAACAAGGCGGGACTTCAATTAGGAGCTTCTTAAGCGGTAGCCACCGCCAAAAAGGAACTGGTGAAAGTGAGAGCTTACTTGGGTAGGATTCAATAAGTCATGGAACGCCGTGCTATTCCCATACAGAGATAAGGCATAAGCTCAAATAATGAAGTCTACGCCATGTGCACGGCTGATCTAGTTTCATACAAGAGCTCCCAACCTTTCTCCAATAGATTACGCGATATCAAGCGATGTTTTTCAAATTATTAAGCATACAGACTCTAACGTTAACTAATATACATGTAAGCAATAAAATCATACTCTACTTACAATTCCGGGTTTGGAATCCTTCTGAAACAAGCAATGAACTTGCTCCCCTGGTTGCGGTCCACCTTTTGTCCCTCCTCGGTGGCGTTGTACATGATTTTGACACACTCGTCTTGTTCTTCCCAGGCCTTGTCCAATCTTTCGAACAATGGGTGTTCCTCCAAGTGCTTGGCCATCCACTGGTGCAAGTCAAATACATCCGTGATGGTGTAGACAATACCACCCTCTCTCAAAACGTAGGCGTACTCGGACAACAAGGTGTTGGTGATGATTCGGGCTTTGTGCTTACGCTGCTTGAAGTGTGGATCTGGGAAGCAGAAGAACATCTTCTTTAACTGGGCCTTCTGAAAGAAGTTTGGCAAGAACTTCATAGCGTTCCCTCTCAAGACGGCAATGTTTTGGAAGTTGCAGGCGTCTTCTGCGTGTTTTCTTCTCAAGGCGGTTATTCTGTCCTCCACATACTGCGTGACTTGCACTCTGATTTCCATCCCTAGAATGTTGGATTCTGGAAAGTGTGGGGCCAAATCCACCATTAAGCCACCAAAACCACAGCCGATATCGGCGATCTCAACGTTTTGGGTCATTTTCCCGGTCTTTTCATCGTAGAAGCCTGGATACAACTTCTTCCAGTTCATGTCTTCTGGAGTTTTTGGGTAGTCCAACTTGTGGTCAGAGAATGGGTTGGAGTGGGCTCTCTGTCTATAGAAACGCTTCCTTGGCAATTCGACCTCAGCACCAGATTCTGGTGTAGCTTCTCTCATTTCTTCGAAGCGGGCGTGCTTCAAGGCTTTACGCTTGGTATCTTGCTCGTTTCTGTAGGCCAGGCGCTTAGAAGCGGCATCCTTAAGTTCCAGGAGTTGCTGTTCTTTGGTATTTTCAACGACGTCAGACATTTTTTTTCTGGATTGACTAGAGAAGCTATGATATTGTTCGGGGCCGTTAGTAGTTTTTTTCTCTAGGTGAATCGTGAAAATTGCGTGCATCAAAAAAATTTCATGCGGCGCAAAGTCATGTGATGGATGAGATCGGAGCCAAGCGATTCTGGGTATTTAAACGCAAACTGATTTATTTAAGGTCTATAAATTGGTTAATTCCACAATGAATAAGGATATAGGTTTATATTCCTTGGTTCATCCTTTCTCGTCTGGGGATCGGTGGGATTTCGTACTATATCTGGTGGCAGGCATCTGTTGTAGGTCTGAAATATAGGGAACACACCAACGTTTGTAGAATTTTCTTCCCGTTACTCATAATTGAAACTTCATCTCAGATCTGCTTAACACTCGACAAAAAAAACTTCATTTATTCATTTCCCTCCGGCTTGCACAAGACAACGTCAACATTTTCCTACGTTTTACAGTTCAAAGTACGGAATTTAAACATCTTCCTCTATGAGAGCTACTCAGCCTCAGGATTCCAAGAAACATCTTCTAAACGTGATTTTCAGGTTACCATCTCGAAGTTTGCCGGTGTGCTTGGAAATACTTTTAATAAATACTATATCAAGTTCCACTGAAGACCGGGTTCAGTCAGTGAATTAGAAATCTTTCGAGAGTGAAAAGCTCAACATGGGTTTCCAAGTTAGCACCGACGAATACAGCCTGTCCTATACTCTTTACATTTTTGACGAGATTAAACTGTTAGAAGCCCTACCATTGAAATGCGTGGGAACAAATTTCGGAAACAGTAACCCTAGAGGTAAAAACAAATGGGGTCGAGAAAGGTGCATAGAAACTTGATTTACAGAGATAATAGTGGGCTGATCGTGAATTAAGACAGCAACAGGAGAACCTACCACACACCAAACCAGATTCTTGTATTTCTAATCCATCTTCTAGACTCCATAGGTCAAACAGCCAACGGCTTACTCAACCACTTCTGTTTCAGTCCCCGCAGAACATTATTTCCAAGGTGGTAATAGCTTTTTCTTTCTAAATCGAGGAAAAAAGGTTTGCATTTGTCTACAATGTCTGCTTATGCCAATTATTACACTAATCCCCATTCTTATCACGGTTACATTAACCGATCAGGCTCGCTATGTCCGTCTAATCACTTTTCTTTCTTATTTCAAACTATATACAGCATTCTGTTCCCTAAACAGACTCTTCGACCTCTGCCGGGTCAATAACCTTGCGGTGCGCATCAACGGTGAGGTACAACATCTGTGGCGCCGCCTCCAAGGTTCTGACCAAGCCGGCACCCCCGAGCACGGTCAACATTCCAGCCAACTGGGCCTGTAAGGCAGCCTTAGATGGCATATCCTTGAACTTCTGGACGTCGCTAGAGTCGTAGGTATTACTCTCAATCCTGGCTCCAACCAAGAACAATCTTTCGTTAGCCACCTTCAACACCTTCAACACCTTGCTGACAACTTCGGGGTTGCAGTCCCTAACGGTAATGACAGCAGACGGCCCATTCAACAATGGGTGCAACGGGTGGACAACGTCTCTGTTTTTATCGTAGGACGCCTTGGAGGTTGGGTCGGCTTCCTGCTCGGATCTCAAGATGGCGCTGAAGATCTTGCTTTTGACGATAGTGAGCTGGGCACCGGCCTCCTTAATCTGGTGTCTGAAATTGGCCTCATCATTTTTGTGCAAGTTATTGTGGTGGCAGAACAAAACCGTCTCGTTGTTCTTCAAAAGGTGCGTATAGATGTCCGAGAGGTAGGTCTTTCTGGACAACGGCGCTTTGACGGTGTCGCGTGCCATCTGCTCTTCGAGGCTGAGCGACATTAAGGTGCGCGAGAAGCGGGCCGGAGCTCTGAGAAAATTAAACGATGTCCTCAACATGGTGTGGCAGGTGGTTATCGGGACATCGGCAACTGTTTGTGTCGGCCAGCTATTTCAACGGTAAAATTTGTGGTTCAATTTTTCAATCACGTGATGTGGGTGCGGCGGCACGTTTCCCCCGGCAAAACAATAAGGGTTGCCCAGAATATATCTGTAATAGAGTTGTCGGTGCCATTATACATTTCACTACGGATTAACAAGCAATCGTAACACGGCTAAGCATAGAATTTCCGATTATCTACCACTACTAGCTTATATTGCTGTACTATCCTCAAACCGCCGTCTATCCTACCAGTACTCTGTTGACACTGGAACGACTTGAAAGGGTGCTCCAAAACACTTATCAGACTATATACCACCTGGTAAAGGCTTCAATATATCCTAACATTTGCGAACTTATCTTTGCCTATAATGTCAGAGCCAGCCCCAGTTCCCATGCCCTCAGTCACCCCGGTGTCCGTTGCGCCGGTAACTGCGTATCACAGCCCAGAGACGACTGCGCACGATAGCAGACCGCCTGACCACCTTTCCGAGTTCTACTCGCTTCTCCAGGGAAATCAGAACCGTACGTCAGAGAGCTTCCCACGGACAGATGCCTCATTTGCCCCGCCCCTCGCGCGACGCGCCTCCAACACCACGTTCAGCAGTATTGGGCCCTCGGTGATGGACTTGCCGTCACTCATCACGGCTTCAGATGTGCTGCAGACAAAACAGTCGTTCCTGAACTTGGTCCGCCAGGCGGGGAAATATCGAGAGGCGCTCCTTCTAGTGTCCGAGGCCGCGAGCGGCTTTGCGCTGGCTCTCGAAGATGCCGCGCGGTGCAAGGGCAGCGGTGCTGCGGCCGACGGCTTGTTGTCTGCCGGGGGCTTGCACTACCTCGTGGCCAACCACCAGCAGATTCTTGCGCTCAGTATCAAATCGGCGTTTGAAGTGCCGGTGGAGAAGGAAATCGAGGCGTTTGAGACGTCTATTACGCGTGCCGAGGCGGAGTTCCGCACCACCATCCGCGCAAAGAACCAGGCATTGCGTGCGCGTGAGCGTGAGAACCTCCGCTTATCGCGCATGAAGAGCCGCAACTTGGCGCAGTACCGCACGACGCTCCAGGCACTCACGTTCCAGGTCGACGAGATCGACCGCTTGAAGCACGACTACTACCTCTCGTCCTTTGAGATTGTCCAGGCAGCATCCGAACGCGTGTTAGACCGTGCGGGGTCTGTTGTGCGCGCGCAGGTTGAGATATATGAAGGCATTGCGCGCAAGGGCTGGTCCGGTGGCGGGCTTGATGACTTGATCGCGCAGTGCCCTGATCCATTCAACCCGGACGACGAAGACGAGGAAGCGCATCTCAACGGCGAAACCACCCAGCTGTATGTCTCGCTCATCAACACGCCGTTAAACTCCCAGGAAGTGCCGCACGTGGACTCCTCCACCCCGACACCCACCCTCAAGGAGGAAATGTTGGAGTCCTTATCCCTTGCGGATCCCAGAGATGGGAACTCAGATGGTAAACAAGAGTCTCTGGGGAATGCGTCCATAAAACTCTCTCGAAGGTCATCAGAGGCGAGTATAGAGGCGGATGATTCATTCTCGTTGGCCTCGCCGCATCTAAATCGGTAAATGTGTCAGAAAGAGCATTTTATTGCAGGAAAGGTTGGGACTATGTATTAACCAGTCCTTAATGGTTTGAGTAGTTCTCTGGCGGTTGGTATGGGTATTTCTCTGAATGTTTTCTTGAGCGTGCAAATATATTGCTTTACTTACGGACTATCTACCTCAGGGAGTTACCTCCGTAACTAAACTTTGGTTAACCCTTTCGCGTTAGAGTTTACAATATTCGCTAATGGATACAGCCAACCTAGCGACCGTTCCAATGTTGGGCACCCACCTATCGGTTAGCCATTATTGATATATCTGAATATAAAATAAATTAAACGGAAAAATTAACGCGACAGCTGATATGAGCCTCGGTGATTTTGATTAAGCTGAAACTGATACTCGCCGTCATCCACGCAAATGAGTGACGCCACTTCAGCTTAATATTTCATATTAAAACACGCCAACTGCAGACCTGAGTAACAAAATGACATAAGAATACATCAATGATAGCTATGCTTTATTAAATGTTAGTGCGCTTCAAATAGTCAACCCTCGTATCTCCCGTACTGCATGGAGTCGCTCACAACAATTTTCGGGTGAGCCGCCACTTTAACCTTGGCATATCTGACCGGCTACATCACTTGTACAAAGATCCATCCCGCGCCAAGTTCGTACCTATTTCAAAATGTCCACTAAAACCCCTATCGAAGCCCAGGATCCGAGCTTGGAGACCCAGAAGGAGAAGGTCGAATTCGTGACCCAGGAGAAGATCAAAATGTACCCAGACAATCCCACCACGAACCACCACCAGAGACAGATGATGGCCAAGGAGCCATCCAAGTTTTATGACCCGTGCCATGAAACGGCGCAGATGTCGCTCCGCTGCTTGGACAGAAACGACTACAACAAGGAGATGTGTCACGAGTACTTTGCGGCGTACAGAGAGTGCAAGAAGGAATGGATGGAGCAGCGCAGAGCCGACAGGTCCAAGGGGAACTGGTGGTAAGCAGACTCCATATTTGTGTATTGTTTGGTGTTTCCAGAATGAATCGTGGCAAACGGCGGTCGTCACGGATGCTGTTGTGTATATAGTTGTAATATAAACGAGGTACTAGCATAAAACTTTGTTATAGCTAAACGGCAGCTTCCGACCAAATGCTTCGGAGCGACAAGACTGAACATTCCCACAAGGTTAGGGGCTAAGGCGAGAATACGCTACGGAGTGCTTCAATGTGACAAGCCTTCAAGGGTAAGAGCTAGGGCTGTTATTTCAAACAGTAGTTCTCGTTCCAGATAATTTAACCTAGTAGGCTTCGATCGCTATACAGATTACGGATTTCCATTTGTTTTGATGCCAATATATACACTTAGAACTGGGTCTGCTGGGCTTGCATGGCAGAAGCCTGGGCCATCAACTCACCCAACTTCTGGGACAAGTGTGGGTCCTGCTTGATTCTGATTTGCATCTTCGAAGCTTCGGCGAACGAGGTAGCCTGGATCTTCTCTTCCAAGGCTCTAGCCAACACGGAGCTTTCCTCGAACAAAGTGATGGCGTCTTCAACCTTATCGGTCTGCAACATCAACTGGGCCAAGGAGATTCGGGCCAACTCAGACTTAGGGTCCAATTCGCAAGCCTTGGTCAAGATCTCAACAGCCTCGTCGACCTTGCCTTCGCGGGAGATCAAGGTGGCCTTGTTCACCAACGGAACAGCGCCAACTGAGAAGTTTGGCAAAGCTTCCTGTAATCTAGCGGCAGTGTCAAACTGCTTGAGGGATCCCGCAAGGTCTCCCTTATCAGCGAGAATTTCACCATAGTAGTTTGGAATTTCTGGCGAGGTTGGGAACTTGGCACGAGCCTCCGCAAACTTGGCCTCGGCGTCGGCGCTCTGACCGTTTCTGTAAGCGATACAGGCCAATTGGATGTAGGCGTATACATTATCGGGGTTGTACAACTTAGCCTTCTCAAACTGTTCCTCGGCCTGGGCCAAGTCGCCGGTCAAGTAGTACATTTGACCCTGGTGGTAGTAGATATCTGGACAAGAAGCGTCGGTTTCAACAGCCTGGGCGAAACTGGCAAGAGCATCTTCGAAGTTAGCCTTGTCGGCAGCGATCAACGCCTTGAACACGTAAGTTCTGGCCCTTGGCTTGATGGCAAGAGCAGCGTTGATGTCGACAAGCGAGGCCAATGGGTCGTTCTTCAAGAATTTGATGGCACCAGAGTATTCAAGCGCCACTGCTGCCTGGACAGCGTTTTCGGCGTCTGGGGAAACGTCACCGTAGGCAGCGACGGCCTGGGCCAAAGCGACATCGGCGGCCTCGTAGCCCTCTGGAGTGTTCTTGGCCAATTCGGCCAAGGCGTGGTACAAGTAAGCATCGGCAGAGCCCTCAGCAGCGTTTTGTGACAAGAGACCACCCAAGGTGGTTTCCTGGATAAAGGCACCGAAAAAGGAGGAGATAGAGGAAGCGGATGGGAGGGATGGCACGCGGTTTTCCAATTGCTGAGACACGATCTTGACGGAGTGCTTCTTCAAGACACGTTCCAAGGTAGATTCGAGGGACTGGTTATTGAAACCACCGTAGACGGTGAGGGCGGTGAGGTCGAACATGGCGTTTTCGTACTGTTCGAGGAGCTCGTAGGAGGCGGCACGACGGAGGAGACATTTGGAGTAGTCTGGCTTGAGGGTCAAAGCAGCGGTAGTGTCAGCGATGACGTTCTCGTGGTCCTCCAAGGCGGAGTAACAGGCAGATCTGTTGGAGTAGAAGACTGGATCCTCCTTAACCTGGAGGGCGGCGGAGTAGAAAGCGATGGCAGCTTCGTAGCTCTTCTCCTTGAAGACAACGTTACCGGACTCCTTTAAAGCAACAGACCATTCCTCGATCTGTTCTGGAGACAACGCGGCGACAATTTCACCGGTCAAGGCTGGCAAACCGGCGGCATCGACCGGGAACGGCTTTTCGGAGGCGGTGGAGACAGCAGTGGTCCGTTCAGCAGCTGGAGCAGCAGCTTCCTCGGCAATAGGGGTAGCAGCCTTCTTCTTCTTCTTCTTGTTCTTCTTCTTGGAAGTAGTTTCAGTGGTGGAGCCCTGGGTGGCGGCCTGTTGCTGGTAGTACACATAGGCACCAGCAGCAGAGGCACCGGCCAAAGAGGTGATGAGGATCGCAGTCTTGTTCTTAGCAACAAAACCGGCGGTTTTTTCCCAAAGGGATTGCGAGCCGTTAGACATGGTGAGGGGTGGTGGGGAGATCACTGTTGATACATGGAGGCTCGGGCTATTTTCCAGTTTTTTTTTCAGGCACACTACCCGTTCAAGGTTGCGGCAAGGGCGCGGGCATAAGTGAAGCGGTGGGCGCAGCATAGAGGAAATGTCGAAAAAGTGGTAAGGGCGCGACATCCGAAGGGTCTGTGGATCGTTTCAGAGGGTGGGGGAGATGAGGGAATCTGGAGTAGAGGCGATGACAGGTTATTTCAAACTTGACGAATATGTGTGGTTATGCTTGAAAAACCTCTGTGGGTTGAAAACAGGAAACTTGCGGGAGTTAGAAGGCATAGAAATTTGGAAAGTTAGGGAAGGTTTCGATAAGCAAACCATAGCTCACAATTCATATAGTGTGACAAGAGTGAGTTGGGTGAACCAAGGGAGTAGATTTGGACTTTGCGCGTGCGGATCATAGGATACTTTCTGGCTTATCATCCAGATGGATTTCTCCCGGATTTATCAGATCTGTGATACCCAAAGGGGTTGAATTGAGGCCTTGGGCAAACCGACTACCCCTAGGGCATGTATATGCTTAGGGAGAACTACAAGTTGGTCATAACGCCATCTTCCCAATATTGGTATTAGTATGACGAACCACGATCTATTGTGGTTTCCATTCTTGGTCGACATCGTGTCAATGTTCAATACGTCAACCAACAAAAAAAATGACGAATGGATATTGAGTGCAACCAGTATTTAGCCACCAAAGATCAATTTCAGATGGCCAGCGGTGTAACTAGTATTTTGTAGGAGCGGACCAAAAAGACCGAAGCAAATATGGAAGGGAGGGGCATAGACGATCTCTGTCGGGCGGCCGATCTCTAACGCCTTTGCCGCACTACATTATGGATGTCGCTGCGAAAACCACCAGGCTTCATGAGACGATCTCCGTTGAGATAACAATGTATGAACGATGCCAAGTTCCATCTTTTCAGGCAACTTTAATTTTAGATTGAACGAGGTATCTAGAGTTCTCCTATTACTAAAAACTGCTAATCGTGGGCTGTATTTCATATCACGTTGAACTGGTACGAGTAAGCACTACGATTCCTCGAATATGGGTATCGGTGAGTTCGAACATTCTTGTACCCCCTTTCAGCATTCCACATTATATTGCATCGCGTAATCCAGTCTGACGACGCCAAAAAAAAATTAGTAAAGCACACTTCCCAATGCCAAATCTGGAGTCAATTGCCCCTGTGGTAGATTTCAAGTGTCATACCAATCGCGGATGACATTAAACGATCCTGTACTCAGAACTGCTGCATGACGCACTCACCGTGACAATGCTCTCGAAACAGCAGACACATAGTTGCTTATACGCCGGATAACCCGGTGCACTTTTTCTATCACGTGACCACCCCTGCATCCGCGTCCAATGAGCGTGCTACAATATGAATCGTCAACGGCTCGGAGCCGGATCGCAGAGTAAGCACGGGGGTTTCCACGTGGGGACGAGACTGAAACAGAAACGGCCTAGGCAAAAGAGCAAGTGCTTATAGCTATGCCTCGAGGATAATACGTCCCATTTCCCATATTATATAGCGTTCTGAAATATGCCGATGGCTGCACCGGAGAAAACCTAATTTGGGCCTTGGAAAGGCACCTTCCAACAAGATTTTAGCGAATAGGGTGGATGGAGTATGTGCGTTTTTGACGTATGGAATGACAAGCCTCCGACCCGGTACCCCCGGAAAACAAACCGTTGACTGGAGTTCTCCGGGCAACTGGTAGAAAAAAATATCCATGATGGATACCTCGTTCCAGCGCCATAAACGATGCAGGAGGCGGCATTCTACGCATTAGCTTCTACGGCGGGGGATAGATATGTGTCCAACACAAAGCATGAAGCGTTTGCCAAACTGGAGAAATTGAAGACTTAGGGAAAAGAACGAGCTTATAAGATGTGGGAGTTGTCGCGTAGACAGACCAAATGGCTAAAGTCCATGCGGGGATTCCTCACTACAGAGCTGAAAACCTCAATCACCTACGTTTTGGACTTGTAGTCATAGGAACAACAAAAATCCTTGTCATTGAACATATCTAATCAAAAAGTCTGACCCTAATAGGATAAACGTCGTATTTCAAACACTCTGAAAGTTGAGTAAGCTAGATCCGATCTTCCACCGTTGCATCGCAGTATTTACCGGATTCGCAGTCCACCAACTGATCAATCCCAATCTGGACTGTCCGTATACCAAAGCCCTCCGCCTGCACCCAAGAAGCACCTCCAGATTACGTATACCAGAGCTCTCCGCCTGCACTCAGGAAGCACCTTCAGACTACCAATACCTAAAACTCCACAATCGGAGGCCTCGGAGCGCAACTTCAGTGTCTCGCTAATATACCTGCGTATCTGGATCGCTTGCATAACCCCGGGACTGCGTCTGCGGCTGCCGCTCACTCCGGGGCGGTAGCTCGGCCTGCGACGCCCGACCCCCCGGAAGCTCCAAATGTCGCAGTGTATTTTTGCAGACCGCTGTCGGAATTTTCTCAGCGTCAAGACTCCTCAAATTTTCTTATAAACCTCCGTTTTGCCTACTCAGTCGCCAGCAGAAACACTCTTTTTCTTCTCTCTCCAACTTAAATTGATTCGCCACCAGCTCTGTAGACTCTTGTCGATTCATTTAATAATCATTCACAATGCTTAGAGCTTTCCGCAGCGCCGTGCCACGCGCGCACCTCTTGAAGGCTCAGGTCAAGCCCTTGATGGCTAGATCTCTTACCACCGACTCCTTTTTGCAAACCAATAACGCTACTTACATCGACGAGATGTACGAATCCTGGAGAGCCGACCCATCCTCTGTCCATGCCTCCTGGAATGCCTACTTCAAGAACGTCGATGCCGGTGTTGCGCCATCCCAGGCGTTCATGGCTCCTCCAACCTTGGTCCCAACCCCAGCAGGCGGCGCGCCATCGTTCCTGCCAGGCTCCACCCCTATCAATGAGGATGTTGTTTCCCACTTAAAGGTCCAATTGCTCGTCCGTGCCTACCAGGTCAGAGGCCACCAGAAGGCCCACATCGATCCACTCGGGATCTCTTTCGGTGACGACAAGTCCAAGCCAGTTCCAACGGAATTGTCTCTTGACCACTACGGATTCACCGAAGCCGACATGGACAAGCAAATCACCTTGGGGCCAGGTATCCTTCCAAGATTCGCGCACCAAGGCATCAAGACCATGGCTTTGCGTGACATTATCGCTGCTTGCGAAAAGTTGTACTGTAAGTCGTATGGTATCGAGTACGTCCACATTCCATCCCGTGAAAAGTGCGACTGGTTAAGAGAGAGAGTTGAGATCCCTGAACCATTCAAGTACTCCACCGAGGAAAAGAGACAGATTCTCGACCGTCTTATCTGGGCCACCTCCTTCGAAACCTTCTTGTCCACCAAGTTCCCTAACGACAAACGTTTTGGTTTGGAGGGTGCCGAGGCCACGGTCCCAGGGTTGAAGGCCTTGATCGACAGAGCGGTCGAACACGGGGCCGAAGACGTCATTATCGGTATGCCACACAGAGGTAGATTGAACATGTTGTCCAACGTTGTGCGTAAGCCAAACGAATCCATTTTCTCCGAATTCACCGGGTCCAAGGACTTTGACGAAGGGTCTGGCGATGTCAAGTACCACTTGGGTATGAACTATGCCCGTCCAACCACCTCGGGTAAGACCGTCAACCTTTCCTTGGTGGCCAACCCATCCCATTTGGAAGCCGAAGACCCGGTTGTCCTTGGTCGTACCCGTGCCATCCAGCACTACAAGAACGACGTCGGTGAGTTCAAGAAGGCTGTTGCTGTCTTGTTGCATGGTGACGCCGCGTTTGCGGGCCAGGGTGTTGTCTACGAAACCATGGGTTTCCACAACTTGCCTGCCTACTCCACCGGTGGTACCATCCACGTGATTGTCAACAACCAGATCGGTTTCACCACCGACCCTCGTTTTGCCAGATCCACCCCATACCCATCCGACATCGCCAAGTCCATCAACGCTCCTATCTTCCACGTTAATGCCGATGATATCGAGTCCGTTATCTTCATCATGAACCTCGCTGCCGACTACAGAGCTACATTCAACTCCGATGTCATCATTGACATTGTTGGGTACAGAAAGCACGGCCACAATGAAACCGACCAGCCATCCTTCACCCAGCCATTGATGTACCAGAAGATTGCCAACAAAAAGTCCGTCATTGACATTTACTCCCAGAAGTTGTTGGACGAAGGTTCCTTCACCGCTGAAGACATTGCCGAACACAAGCAATGGGTCTGGGGGTTGTTGGAAGAGTCCTTCGGCAAGTCCAAGGAGTACGTGCCAACCGCTAGAGAATGGTTGACCACTCCATGGGAAGGCTTCAAGTCGCCAAAAGAGTTGGCCACTGAGATCCTTCCACACTTGCCAACTGCTGTTGACGAGCCAACCTTGAAGAAGATTGGTACCGCCATCGCCTCCTGGCCAGAAGGCTTCGAAGTTCACCGTAACTTGAAGCGTATCTTGAACAGCAGATTGAAGTCGACTGATTCCGGTGAGGGTATTGACTGGTCTACCGGTGAAGCCTTGGCGTTCGGTTCCTTGCTTTTGGAAGGTTACCACGTCAGAGTTTCCGGTCAGGACGTCGAGAGAGGTACCTTCTCCCAGCGCCATGCCGTTTTGCACGACCAAAACTCCGAAAAGACCCACACTCCATTGAAGAACTTGTCGGAAAACCAGGCTGACTTTGCCATCTCCAACTCCTCTTTATCCGAGTACGGTGTCATGGGGTTCGAGTACGGTTACTCCTTAACCTCCCCAGATGCCTTGGTCCAGTGGGAAGCTCAGTTCGGTGACTTTGCCAATACTGCCCAGGTCATTGTCGACCAGTTCATCTCTGGTGGTGAGTCCAAGTGGAAGCAACGTTCCGGTCTTGTATTGTCCTTGCCACACGGTTACGATGGCCAAGGTCCAGAACACTCCTCCGGCCGTTTGGAAAGATACTTGCAAATGTGTTCCGAAGACCAGCGTGTTTTCCCCTCCGCCGAAAAGTTGGAGAGACAACACCAGGACTGTAACATGCAGATAGCCTACCCAACCACCCCGGCCAACCTCTTCCACTTGTTGCGTCGCCAAATGCACAGACAGTTCAGAAAGCCGTTGGTTCTCTTCTTCTCTAAGGCTTTGTTGCGTCACCCATTGGCCCGTTCCGATCTTTCCGAGTTCACCGGTGAGTCTCACTTCCAGTGGATCATCGATGATGTCGAAATTGGTAAGTCGATTGGCCAGCCTAAAGACATCAAGAGAGTTGTTCTCTGTTCCGGTCAGGTTTACGCTGCTTTGTACAAGCATCGCCAAGCTTTGGAGAACAAGGACACTGCTATCATTAAGGTTGAGCAGCTCCACCCCTTCCCATACGCCCAGTTGAGAGACGCCTTCAACAACTACGAGAACGCTACCGACATTGTTTGGTGCCAGGAAGAACCATTGAACATGGGTGCCTACTCCTTCGCCGCTCCTCGTGTCCAAACCACGTTGGCCGAAAGCGTCCACAACGGTAAGACCCTCAGATACGCCGGTCGTGATCCATCTGCCTCTGTTGCTTCTGGTTCCAAGTCCAACCATCTTAAGGAGGAAACTCATTTCCTTAACGATGTTTTCCAGGTCTAATGCTAGGTCCTTGTGTTCTGCCTGCACTCCTTTTTATCCATATTTATCTGTAATTAAAATTATTAGTTTTCCAATGGCGTAGGCTGCATGGGGGGGAGTTAGAAAAAATTTGTCCAAACCCCTTCTAGTTTTATGTTTCCCACTTGACCCCATTCGTGGACACCTAGGGGGAACCCTTTAGCGAGAACAAAGCTAGACTAGATCCTTGGTGCTATGGCTAGACTGGATCTTTGGTGCTATAGCTATCTAGAATCTAACAAGCAGAACATAGCATCTCCCGGTTACACTAACCTCTACACGAATTAATTAAATTATAATAGCACATAGGATTACGCAAGTCTTGGCAACCGTTCATCAACAAACGCCTCCAAGGTTAACGTGTCGTTATACACCCACGACCCTTCTTCGTTGTATGTTCTGGCGTTCGCGAACATAAGCTTCAACTGAGCCGCGAACTCCCCGATACTGGCATACTTGCCCTGCTTCAACGTCTTCTTTATCGAGTTAATGGACACTGGCTGGGCAATGACCAGAAAGTAGTCCGGATATTGCTTCTTAGATGGGATATCCAAAAACACATCGGTGAGACTACGACCCTCCTCCCTGACCTGGAGTATCTCCTCGAGCAAGCCCAAAGCATTGGTGGCCCATTGCGGAAGATTCACAGCGACCTTTGGCGGGCGGCCTCTACCCTTCTTTTTAACCGGGCCGCTTTCAGCTGCCGGCGAAGGTCTCTTAGTAACAACCGACTCAACTGGTAACTCATCAGCAAAAACATCGTCATCCTCCTCGCTATCAGGCATGATCTGCCTGTTCTCAGCCCTCGCCCTCTTGCGCTCGATAGCATCTTCGATAGAGTCTTCGTCATTATCCACAGCCTCCAACCACTGTTCTTCCGTCAAACCATCGTCATAGAACACCCTCTTTTTCTCTCTAGTACGCCCCAACTCCTCTTTAGCTGGTTGCATATGGATACCAATATCTTCGGTAAACACCGACGGAAGTTCCTCAACTGCCATCAATCTCAGAGGAAGAGCCACACCGGCTTCTCTGGCTTCCACCATGGCAGTAGCTATTCTATCACTGTCAATCTGCGCAAACAATTCCCTTTCTTCATCGCCTCTGGCTAAAATCTCGTTGAGTTCGTCATCGTCGACCTCGTTGTCTTCGTCGTTCCCCTGCTTTGCCTGTTCAGACTCGAGCAACCGTTTCAAAAACGCCTCCTGTTCTTCAGCTGTGGATTTGTTATCGAACTTACCGGCCTGGATGACCTTACCGTCAATGTCCAACTTCTGGTGGGCTCTGGCCAAAATCACCTCCTCGATCGAATCATCCGTAATCAAACGCAAAATTCTCACTTCGTTCTTCTGACCGATACGATGAGCACGATCCTGGGCCTGCAAATCCTGGTGGGGGTTCCAATCGGAGTCAAAAATGATAACCGTGTCGGCAGTCTGCAAGTTAAGACCCAAACCACCGGCTCTGGTGGAAAGTAAGAACGCAAACACTTCCGAGTCAGGGGCGTTAAACTCCTTCAACATGTCAGTTCTCTCATCAGCCTTGGTTGAGCCGTCCAAACGCAAGTACGTCATGGCTTTAGAACGCATAAAATCCTCCATAATGTCCATGACATGGGTCATCTGGAAGAAAATCAACACTCTATGGCCAGAAGCCTTGAATTTAGGCAACACTCTGTCCAAGAGCTCAAACTTCCCGGAGACTCTCCAGATATCGTCGTTGGTCATATGGCTGGGGTTGATTATGTCCTCCACCTCTTCAAACAAGTATGGATGGTTACACACCTTTCTCAACTGCATGATCTTGTTGTTCAATCCCCTGATTCCCGACTTGGTGGCACCTTGGACGCCCGCACCCACAAACAACGCGTTGTACTTTAACATCTGCTGGTACATCTGCGACTGTAAGCCGGAGAGCTTACACTTGAGGACCCTTTCGACCTTGTCTGGGAGATCCTTTTCAACCTCCTTCTTCAAACGGCGCAACAAGAACGGTCTCAAGACCTTGTGGAGACGTCTGATGACCAACAACGTTTCCTCTTCGGTGAGCTCGATCTTGTCCTGGCCACCGGTATTCGCAAACGGCGTGTTGAACCATTCGTCAAAGGACTTGACGGAGTTGAAAACCTTTGGCAAAACAAAGTTCAACAACGCCCAAAGCTCCGGAAGGTTATTCTGCAACGGCGTACCCGTCAAGATTAACCTGTGCTTGGTGTGATAGTACTGGGTGAGGGTCTGCGACAACTTCGAATTGGCGTTCTTCATACGGTGACCCTCGTCGATGATCATATGGGCCCAGTGGAACTTGGCCAACATTGGTCTGTCCTTGATAATGTACTCGTAGGTCGTCAACAACACCTGGAAGTTACCCGAACGGATGTCGTAGGACATGAGCTTACGCTGTGGCGGCGAACCCTTGTAGACAATCGTTCTGACGCTTGGGGCCCACTTTTCGAACTCCAAGGTCCAGTTGGTGATGGTAGACAACGGCACAATCACCAAAAACTTGTTGGTTTCGCGCTTCTTCTCGATAAGGTAGGTGATCAATGAGATGGACTGGATAGTCTTACCCAACCCCATTTCATCGGCAAGAATACCGTTCAAGTGGTTATTGTACAACGACACCATCCACTGTAAACCCTTGATCTGGTACTCCTTCAACGTCCCACCCACCAACATCCTTGGCTGTTCGGTAACCTCTTCCTTGATCTTGTGGGCCACCTCGTAGTAGTCGATCTTTTCCCGCAAATCGGCGTTTGCGGAATCGTCTACGGCCGAAGCTGCTGCCTCTTCTTGCACCTCGCCACCCTGATGCACGATCGCCTCCGCCTGCTGCATCTTCACGGCCTGGGACAAGGAGTCCAAGAAGGAGTTGGTTTGCTTGAGCAAGTGGGTGATTCTGGTGTCCTTGGTCTGGTCCAAAAGCTTGATATACGCCTCCTCGTCATTGGCCTTCAAGGCCTGCAAACGCTGTTTAGCGGTCTTTTCCATCCGACGCAGCTCATCCCTCTCGATCTGGGCGTGGATTTGCGACACAGACTTGCTCATAGCGTATCTGCGGGTTTCCCGGGTCGACTTAGCCATTACAAACGCGTCTGCTTGGACCACGATGTTGTGCACACGGGCCATATGAAGACTGTGCTCATAGGCCTGCTTTTCCTGGCGCTGCTGCTCCTCCAACTGTTCGGCAAGCCTGGCGGTCTGCGGGGTAATAACCTTTGGGCGGATATGGAGCGATCTCTGCGCCGACTGTGTAATCGGTGAGTTCTTGAGGTAGTCAATGTCGTTGTGGGCGCGTGCAGAGACCTTGAAGATCAAGTCCTGGCGCAACTGTTTTTGTTTGCTCAAGACCCTGAGTGACTTGAGCTCGATCAAGGACTTGACCTTGAGAGCGTCGACGCCGGAGACAAGCGCATCGGGGGCCTGCAACGCGGTTGCACTAGCATCGTAGCCACCGATGGTACTCGGCATCAGTTCTAACTGTGCTAGCCGCTGGGAGATCTTCGCAGAGACACTCTGTTCAGAGTAGAAGTTACCCACCACGTCGTGCACCGGGTCGGCCTTCTTGATCAAGTGGGTGATACCGGCTTGTTCCGCTCTGTCCGCAAAGTTCTCTGCAATCGCAATGGGCAAGACGACGTCCTGAGCTGGCTCAGGTCCATCTTGGGCGGTGTAACTGCCGCCCAAGTCGCGCTGCAAGGTCTCTGGAAGGTCTAAATCACCAGACAACATGTTTAATGCAAGAAGCTGCTTCAGAAGCAAATCGAGGTCAACCTCAGGGGTGGCTTGTTTGGCCTTGGCTTCCTCTAACTTGCTTTTTTGGAGCAAATATGCCGCCTGGGCCTCGGAAACATCGTGTAACACCGTCTCAAGTGCCTTTTTTTCGCTGGCACTGGTGCCGGACTCGTACAAGTTGCTGTAGCGCAACAAATAAAGTTGGACCTGGAGAGCATTTTCCGGAAAGGGCAAAGGCGTGGTGGCCGTTCCGTTCATGGTGGAGGTCATGGTTGATGGGTGAGTTTGTGGAAGAGGAATCATTAGTCGTTAGCGTGTTTACAGAAAAAAACGCGCGAGCGCCGAAGAGAACGGGAAAAGAAAGCGTGTGGTTACCACACGACCAAACGCGTTAATGTGAGATATAGGGGAGTTTAATTTTGCTTAAAGGTGCTCTGATAGCGTGTACTATCAAGCCCAAGCAGTGATTAAGTATTCCTGCACCATTTTTTTCTCTCTTTTCATTATCTGTTAACTATATCCTTTCAATCAATGCAACCGATACTTGTGCCGAGCATGAGAAATTTTCAAATTTTCAACGTAAGGAATGTCATAACGTTGAATTGTCAATTATTCGCCATTAAAAGGAGCAATGCCTAATCAGCTAGGGGCTCTGCCTCGTCACGGGGAAGTATGTCAGTTGCTGAATCTATCACTCTGGAGTTAATAAACAGAGAGACAACCACTCTTTTGACCATTAAATCCATGAAAATAGCTTCTTTTGCTGCTGTCTTAATATATCACGTGCTAGGAGTTCCGGACTGTATCGTTAACACGAGGATGCGCAGAAAGCCAATCGGAGGATAGCAAAGGAAATATTAACCAAGGGCATCAGAAATTGAAACTTTCGTTCAGTATAAAACGAAATATACACGACGGTATTAGACCATAATTTTAGCATCACCCCTTGTTTCTGCTATGTGCGTATTGACCATTAACAAGGCATCTCATGATGCCTTGGGCAGCATAGCCTTTGATATTTTGAGGCTGGCTTAATATCCGAGTGACATTTCCTAAACGATAAACAACGTTACCGCTTTGTTCAATGCTATCTGACTCGTTCAAGCTTCGTGGTAAGAACATTACAGACATATATCACCCCTTTCCCGAGCCCCACCACCATTGTAACTACGAGCCAAAAACAGAAGGCAACATATGAGACCTGCAACGGCCAAAGGAGCATGGAACCGGTGATAAACACACAGAGGCATGTCACCGTGAGTCCGTCTTGGCTGCTCGGTCCGACCTTCGCTGATACCACAAGAAGGATCCAGTGGATTGTAGTATACGGTTGGCGGTAGTACATGGACTGGAACTTGTCAAAGTAGTACTTGGGAAAGTACACCGTGAGGAGAAAGAGTGACCAACGAATAAGGAACGATATCGTGAAGATGACGTGTTCAGTATATTGGGAAAACGAAGAAGGAAGAGCGATGCCGTCTGAGTGGGCTGGAAGGTTGTCAATATACTCTTCGTCAAACTCTAGTTCGGTAGTGGTGTGGATCAGATGGTCCTTTAGGTTCACCAACTCGATATCTGTGTTAGGCATCGGTATGAGTTTGAGCAAGATATAAGGCTGTATAGCAAAAGGGGGGTGTATGCTTATTCGCCCGGCAAGTGAATCGGAAAGCTGCAATAGATCGTTTTGAACCAATATTTGCGATTATGCTTAACACGAGTTACCCGATTGTCAACTGGTTATGCGTAATGGAGACGAGATAAGCAAGGGTTGATGGTGTATGCGTAAAAAATAATAATCTAGCACGCGTGCTGCGGCTCGGAGGTTGGAACAGTCTAAAGAAACGGCTGAAAAACGGCTGAAAAGCCATCTAGGGCTATGTAATACGCATTGCAACCTCCATCGCAGCTTAAATTTCGGTAAAATCGCAGAAGAGTAATCAGAGATCCCAGTTCCTCGTTGAAGTGGCACTATAAGTAGCCTATCCGGTGCTTCTTGGTGGTTACGAATGTAAGCACATTCGCGCTATCCCTAGTATATATACGCTTATAAATAACGCTATCAGATAATTCAGCTGATTGAGAGACGTGAAATTTACTTTCTTATAAAATATCAAAGATTATAAAAATACATATAAATAGAGACCAGCTGACACCCTGAAATATCACAAAGCCTTGGCAAATATCCAGATCATGCTTGCACTTCGGAGCTACACAACACCCCATTAGTACTCTGAAAAGTTATCCATTCCTTCCATCTGATCCACAACCATCAACGCATCGTTCAACTCATTAAAGTAGTGCAAACACGTAATGCCTGTATCGGTCTCGACGTAATGTCTTTCGGTCATTGCCATGATCCCAGAGTCTCTGAGCCGGATCCGTACGTGCTGGGTAGCCGGAACTCTGGTGAAAAACACATGAATTCCCCTCTTGCGGTACGCAGCAATGATTTCCTTTAGGATCTGTGCGGCTGAAGAGTCCAAATTGGTCATTCCGTGTAAGTCGAACACCACGTAGCGTGTCATTTCTTCGCTTCTAGTGCGAGGAGCAGCTGGGTGGATCCTGGTGCTCCCATACAAGTCCACACGGCCAAGTCTTGTCTTTAAATCGTTGGCATTGGTGAATGTCAAGGGTTCAGGGACCTTGATGATCAAGCAACCGGCGATTTCTTCCATAACCGCATCCACAAGCACGGTGTCCATCTCGTCCGCCAACGGTTCGTCCGCGTTCACAAATGTGTCGCTATCTGGGATTCTAACCAAGATCTGAATTCTCGACTTGGTGGAATGCTTGATGACTCTAATTAAGGAATACCCCAAACCGAGGGCAATACCGGCCTCCACGGAGTAGAAAATGGTGGCAGAGACTGTAATCGCAAATGTGACAAGCTCTCCCCACCCGCGCGCCAGCCAGTGGAACGCAATGTCGTGGGGAGCCTCTTCCAAGAGCGAAAACCCCACAATGGTGGTGATCACAGAGAGGATGCAGGTAGGCAAGTTCTCAATGTAAGGAAGGAGGTAGCTAATGGTGAAAAGCGTGACACAGCCCATCACAAGGCCGGAAACAACGGTGGTAGCCCCCGACATGGCGTTGATCTTCGAGCGGCCATAGCCACCAAAACACGGAAGCCCGGCGAAGGCTGACCCAAATATATTGATGGCTCCAAGGGCCACCAACTCACGGTTGGAAGAAATGGGCAAGTTGTAGGTGGATCCAAGAGACTTTGAGGCGGTGGTTGACTCAAAGAAACCAAGCATAGCAACGGTAAAAGACACGCTGAACAACTCTCTGGTCAAGGCCATCCGTTCACCCGTGAACGGCATGCGCATTTCGAAGCTCAGCTGCTGGATCTTGCCCACTATAGCCACGTGAGACTTTTCCCAATCAAAGTAGGTTGATAAGCCAACGGACAAAAGCACAACCGAGAGGATTTCAGGGAAAAAGATGGCCTTTTTGAAACCCGCGCCAATCAACTGCTTCTTAACAATCTTGAAGTAGACAAGCAAGAGGAAAGCGACTAGGGATATCGCCGCTGTGAGCACGTGCACGTTTCCTCGGTTTTCAAGCAAGAAGACCAACTTGTCGAACGGCGAGTGGTAGTGTTTAGCTGGGTCGGCCGTCAAGAACTTGTTGAGGCCGAGCTCCGACACGAGCGAGTTCACAATCATGGCCACACCGACCCCCAGGATGAATCCCCTAAGCAAGGCGGACGAGAGAATGTTGTCAAGGAAGCCAAAGCGGCCGATACCAAATCCTAAGAGAATGGCCCCACTAATGGAGGAGATCACCACTGCAATATCAAGTGGGTTGATGTTTGGGTTGTGGAGCAACATCGGCTCAACTGACTGCCCCACAATCAACGATATGGCAGACTCAGGGCCTACGATCATCTGGGGAACAGAACCGAAGACGGCGTAGATAATCGGACAGATGGCAAGTCCAAAGAGACCAGATACCGTGGGAACATGCGCCAATGCGTGGGCATACGACATGGACAACGGAATCTGAAAACTGGCGAGCGATAAGCCGGCAAAGAAGTCGCCGACAAAGGCTGTGAGGGTGTAGCTAGGGATCCACAGGGCACATGGAACGTAGTAGGGGAGAAGGGTCCAGAAGTCGAGCTTGCTGGTGCGCTGTGGGGTGTATGTATCGAGAACGGTGGTTGCAGCCAGGTGGTCCGAGGATACCAGTCCGCGACGGGGAGCCTCAGCGCTGGGCTTGTTGGTGGAAGTGCGGCCTCTGGGTGGGGTGGGGCTGCGAAGAGTATCCTGGCGCTTGACGATACTGAGCGGGCTCGAGGTAATTGGTTCGGTGTTGGTGCGGCTGATCTGGGGGCGAAGGGTGGTGATATTACGCGAGTTGAGGTACTGTCGAGAGCGTTCAGCGGAACGTCGAGGCGTTAGTAACGGTGTGGCGGCCCCAGCAGCAGCAGCAGCAGTGACGCTAGCAGCAGCTGGCGTGGCTAAGGGTTTTGCATCCGACATGTGATTTGGGGGTAAACGGCGTTCGAAAAGGAGGTGAGAATCTCAGGGAAATGGAATCGATAACGGGGTTGTTGGTGAGTATGAATGATACTGAGCCAGGATCAGTGGACAGAGGTACGGAGAAGTAAATGAGGATTGATAGAGAAAGGGTAGAGCTTAGGAAATGACAGAAATGTCCAAGAGTTCGGGAGCTTCAGGTAGCAACGACGGGCAAAAGGGTTCACGGTCTGAACTAGGCAGCAATTTTAGCTGTTAGTTAGCTACTGGACAAATAACAAAATGAGAGCCAGAGGCGTTAAAAAATGATGAATGCGGAGCTAGAGACTAGGACCGGGTATAGATAGTCAATCCAAGGGATCAGGTGGTAAAGGAGATCTGACAGTAGAAAGAGAGGATCAGTGGAGCAAATCGAAAACATGTGTAGTCAAACGCCAGTGCGTTGGCGTTAGTGTAAGCGCATGGCCAAGTGCCTCGGTGCCGGATCTGGAATGCCCATGACGCACCTAAACGTGGGGGTCTATGCACCTGAGTCTGACACACACGTAAGCTATAGCGCCTAGAGCTCAAAGGTAAAATACAAAAAGGTTGCGGAAATATCGAAGGAGAATTTAAGAGAAAATTTCCGTTTTCATACATGTCAAGTAAATACAGATAACGTATAGCGGGAGGCGTGCGTGATAATCTGCTAAGCATGCACTCAACTTCTCCACAGGTATGGGCATTATAGTTTGACGATATTCACATACGTGAGTTTGACTGGATTTGGTCGCATACCCCTTACTAACATTTATATGAAGGGTGGTTGTACGCCATAACGGTTACAGTTTGGGCTGTCATTAGAGGGGGAACACTAAAAGGGGCACTACCTGCGTGTCATACGAATCTGCGCACCATAAGGCTGGGATAGCAAGGGTAGCGTCTTTTACCTGCTAAAGCATATTGCGTCTGAGCCTTATCTAGGTATCCTAATTGGATAAAATACCCAATAATTTCCTTACGAGAATATAATCAGCGATATCTGATGGGTTCTTCTACCTAGATCTCCGTAGTCTAGGAGAATGCAAACCAACCACTTTTACATGGATTTACTGCTCTCAATCGATGCAAGTACACACTGTAACGCAAATATATTTGTTATTCGATTCACATCATATTCCATCGTACAAAAGCAGATGTACAGTTAACTATACTCTAAATAAAAAGAAGCACCCAGTCACAGATGCCAGAGATAATGCGATTTCTGTGGATCGAACACAGGACCTTTAGATCTTCAGTCTAACGCTCTCCCAACTGAGCTAAAGCCGCAAGGGAATAGAGGTTGAAAATATCAGATTAGTGAAAATAGGTAAATCCATCCTTTCTGCCGGCTCAAGAGTTTGGCGTGTATGTTGAATCTTAAAACGGTAAAGACCTAGATAGGTATTTCAAGCTATTGGACTAACTGGGAGACCCACCACAGAAACTTCTCGGCTTACGTAAAACAGGATTCTTCGCTAAAGGAGATAAACTTACATCTATCCTGCCCTAGACTTTAATTTTAAACCACCCAGTCTGACCAAGCATTCTTAACTGCAGTGTTATAGCTGTAAGGTTTCACGCTTAAAAAAAAACTTTAGCTGCAAACATCAACTAGGCTCGTCAAAGAAAGCATGTCTCCATGACTTGCCGTATCTGGAATGACGTGTCAGATCCGCGAACCCGGAGTTGCGGAGAACATCTCCCGAACTTTTCACACATCACAATTTAAACGTTTCATTCCCCTCACCCCCCACACTCTTTTCTATCTAGATTGTATACCCTTTTATGTCCGTCAAACCAAAGATTCTCCGTTTGGGCAGGGTTGAATTTGCTCACCAGGCGTGGGAACGTTTTGCCCGCGTGGCTGAAATTGTCGACATGGATGCTACCAACCGAGAGGATTTCATCCACGATTTGCGCACAAAATACCAGGACATTATCGGCGTCAGTCGCTCTTTGCATACCTTACCCCAGACTGGGCGCTTTGACGAGGAGCTTATGGCTCACTTTCCCCCAAGTTGTGGGGCTATTGCCAACTGCGGTGCGGGGTACGACGATATCGACACCGCCGCCTTAACCAAGCGCAACATCCAGCTTTCCAACATTCCCAGCGCCGTAGATGCCTCCACTGCCGATACCGCGATGTTCCTTGTGCTTTCCGCTTTGAGACGCTTCCAACAGGGCCACCAGGGCTTGCTTGAGGGCAAGTGGCCGACATCTAAATGTGCGGGTGCGCCCTTGGGGCACGATCCGGCGGGGAAAACCTTTGGCATTTTGGGTATGGGAGGTATTGGAAGTGAGATCAGAGACAGGGCAAGAGGCTTTGGTTTTGGCAAGATTGTGTATTACAATCGTGCCAGGTTATCGCCAGAGCTTGAAGGTGGAGCTGAGTATGTGTCTTTCGAAAAATTACTCTCACAGTCCGATATCATCTCCATAAGTATCCCATTGAATCCCCACACCAGACACCTCATCAATAGGGAGACAATTTCCCAGATGAAGGACGGTGTTGTGTTGGTGAACACCGCTAGAGGCGGGATTATTGATGAAGAGGCGTTCGTTGATGCGGTCAAGAGCGGAAAGATTGCTGCCGCTGGGTTGGACGTTTATGAAAACGAGCCAATGGCTAACGAGGAGGTTTTGCGCTTGGAAAACGTCACCACGGTGCCGCACATGGGCAGCCACACTTATGAAACCATCCAGGCCATGGAGGAGTGTGTGATTGACAACCTTGAGGCGTTCTTGCGGACCGGGAAGGTTGAAGGACTCGTGCCAGAGCAGCATGATGTGAAGTTCATCTCCGAGGGGGTGTTATAAATCATATAAGCAGTTTACAGCTAAATTAAGAATCTAAAGTTTTGTTTTGTGTAAGGTATTTGGAACACCAATTAAAGGGTAGGGTATCCTATGGCCCTATTCTCTTTTGAGCGGTATAGTCTCTCCATTATTCATATTGGCTGGCGGTCGTACAAGGTAACTGCTTCCAAGCTGCAAGGGTGTCCAAATATCACATACAGTTCCAAACCCGGTTCCTACAGGTAGATGTCGCAAATTAGTACTCGATTACTTCCTCTTCTTGGTTAATTGGCTTATGATATCGGTCTTGGCCCCCCTCTTGGCCTTAACTTCCTGCTTTTTGCTAAACTTCTTCATGTGCTCCTCCCGTTCCTTTTGCCCCAACTTGGAAAAGTGCGCGGTTCTCTCCACAAACTCAGCGTCATCCTTTTGCTTCCCGATTAACGACTCGAGAAGCTTGATCTCCTCACCCCAAACAGAATCATCCTTGTCCATCGGCGTTTCTAACACGATTGGAATCCCCTCGAGACGCTTCGAATTGGCAATCAAGCGGAAAAGCTCAAGACCTATGAAGCCCTGACCCAAGCTCTGGTGTAAGTCTCTGTTCCCACCGCATGGCGCCTTGGAGTCGTTCAAGTGGATGGCACAGAGGTATTTAGCTCCAATCAAATCGTCAAATGATTGCAAAAACTCAGCGAGCTTCTCCTCAGTGGTGATATCGAACCCAGCAGCGTACGAGTGACATGTGTCGATACACACACCCACGCGCTCTTTGTTGTCAACCATTTCGATCACGTCCCGGATATCCTCCAAGGTGGCACCGATGATGCTTCCCTGTCCAGCCATGTTTTCGATGACAAGTTTCACGAAAGAGGTTTCGGCAATCGCATTGTTGATGTTCTTTGCCAAACGAACGAGCGACTCCTTGTGGTCCGAGCCCACAGACGAGCCAGGGTGGAAGTTGTACATCCCCACTCCCAACTGTTCGCAGCGCTTCAATTCGTCCACAAAAGACTCATACGACTTGGCTTCCTTTTCCGGCTCCGGATTGCCGAGGTTGATCATGTACTGACCGTGGGGCAAGATGTCTGTCATCGGATCGTATTTATGTTCTGCACAGAGCGCCTTGAACTTTGCCACTTCCGCGTCTGGATATTGTGGAGCGTCCCATTTCCGCGGGGACTTTAAAAAGAAGGCAAAACTGTTGGCGCCGATTCTCAGGGCGTTGAGGATGGCATTTGAAATACCACCGGCAGCAGCGACATGGGCGCCGAACTTGAAGTTGTGAGAGGTGTTGCGCGCGAACTGAACGGTTTCTTTCTTGCTGTGGCGGTTAGTGATGAAAATGAAAAACGCGAATAGGTATACCTACACCATTGTAATGTATAAAGGTGTGTTTATCGGTTGCCGTCAATGAGTGGCGAGATGCAGCTTTTAGCACTGACGCGTGAACTTTTCCCTTTTCGTCTTACGCGAAAGTCTGATTTCCAGTTGTATTCCGGATTTTACAAAACTGAGAAACTTTCCTGGCCAGTAAACGATTTGGATAACAAAAAAATTAAAATAACACGAGATGGTATATATTAATGACTTATTTACGACTTGACAAAATCTCCGTCGGTTTTATGCATATACCGACTAAAACCATAGTTGGCATTTCTAAGCCTGCCATATAGGAATCAGTAAAAATCGCGGATAAAAATGCAACGCAATAATCAAGGGCTTGTCTGAAATAAGCGCCCAGAGAAAGATACCGGGGAATGAAATAAATTAGGTACTATGGACAGCAAAGTCGCAAGTGCCATGCAGATGACGTAAATAAGGAAAGGCCTGAGACCTAAAATGTAATACCAATATTTCTTTGAGAGCAATTGGATCAAGTTTACTCGTGTAGCTCGCGCTGGGCATCCCATTTTAGCCCCTTGTGAATCAAAACATACACTAACCCACAGGAGGTGATGCACATACCCGCAAGGAGGGTATAAACCCCACCGACGTTCATCTTGACCACCATCTTGTCCAAACAGGCGGTCCCAACGGCAGCTGTCAAACACCGGGTAAGGTTGACACA
>NW_017566838.1:1202069-1203576 GCF_001661335.1 Babjeviella inositovora NRRL Y-12698
AGAGTACGGAGGTTTGTCTGACTCACTCAGCGAGGAGCTGTCCTCATCAGGCTCGGCGTCCAGGAGACGCTTGTGAGTTTTATCTTGCAAAACGCTATCGGTGTATTCTGGGAGAGTGGCCTCCGTATCTCGATCTTTGGGCTCTGGCGGTTTTGACATGGGTGATTACACGTTGAAACGTTTGTAGATTCTAGGTTCATGTAAAAGTCTAGTGTTAGGAACCTTAAAACTATGTGGTTCAGATCTGTCAAACAGCACTAGACCTGCTTTAAGTACGATCTTTAAGGATGACCTCCGGGGTAGGTGACTCAGTGTGGTCTTTAGCGGGCACCTTAGAGACGAAGACCGGAGGGTGGGTAAAATGATACTCCGGGTTAGGCTAGTTCTGGTCGACTATAGTGAGGGAATAAAAGCCCTCGATGCAGATGCAGGTAAAGTTTACGTGAAGTTTCTTTTTAACCATGCATGTACACACTGCCTTTCATCCAAGTGGCGCGTGACGTAATAGCCCCAGGGAGCTACTAAATATAGAGAGTGCTGTGCACTTTAGAGCCATGACAGACGGCTAATGGCAGAGGTAATTGGGTGGAAGAAGAAAAGGAGACTGTCGAAGGACCTCATTAGATAACGGCAGACGGGATATCGAGACGCGTCCGGAAGACGTTGGAGAAGTAGAATGAGAACTACCTACGCAGCTCTAAAGTTGCTCTTGTGCCGAGGCCACCAGTTCTATAAGCAGGACTAACTCCTTGCCGGGTCTGTCCAAACTTTATCCTTAGTCAGCTACCTCGCACTGTCGTAGGCGTCGAGCGTACCACGTCACACATGAGGTGTTGTCCTGTAAATATTGCCACAGGGTTGTGTAGGCCACCTGAATGAAATATGCGGAGTGATGAGGGATTTATTTTGCACAATTAAACTGAGAACTCAAGAATTGTTCCTATCATTCGAGCAGTGTGCTTGGGCTCAACAAAAGATACCTGAATTTTCAATGATTAGGAGAAGTGAACGGCGAATTCGGATGAAGGATGGTGTTTATAGCCTAATGCCTGCCTTAGCTCTATCTTATGAGTCATTTATAGAAAGCTTATATGGCTACAACACCTCCCTTTGGAGATGGTACATCTGGAGTGACAAAGGTACTGGTCAGATTTCAACCAAGTATACAATACTTATAGATAAATACACATAAACCAAACGGATGGAGTGAAACATGAAATCTGTGCGAAGCGTCATCCACTGAAAATGTGGATGTTGAACGGAAAGATGAAAACAAATAACAAATCATGCGCTTAGATTTTACCTGGGCACTGGTATTATTCATAGTGTTTACGCTGAGCATCCCACTTTAACCCCTTGTGGATCAAAACGTACACCAAGCAGTTAGAGATAAAGCACAAGCCAGCGAGGAAGGTATAAACCCCACCGACGTTCATCTTGACCACCATCTTGTCCAAACAGGCGGTCCCAACGGCAGCTGTCAAACACCGGGTAAGGTTGACACACG
>NW_017566838.1:1204771-1228931 GCF_001661335.1 Babjeviella inositovora NRRL Y-12698
AGAGTACGGAGGTTTGTCTGACTCACTCAGCGAGGAGCTGTCCTCATCAGGCTCGGCGTCCAGGAGACGCTTGTGAGTTTTATCTTGCAAAACGCCATCTCTGTATTCTGGAATAGCTGTCTCCATATCCCCGTCGTTGATGTTTGGTGATTTCGACGTTGGTGATTGCATGTTGAGACGTTTTGTAGATTCTAGGTTTAAGCAAACGTCTAGTGTTGGGAACCTTAAAACTAAGCATTTTGGATTCATTAAACAGCACTAATCCAAGTTTAAGTACAAGCTCTAAACGTCTATTCCGAGGTCGGAGACCCGATGCCATCTTATGCAGGCACCTTAGAGATCAAGACCGGAGGATGTGTAGAAAGATACCCAGGGTCACGCTAGTCCCGATCGACTATTGTGAGGGAATAAAACCCACAGTGTAGATGCATATGAGGCTTATGCGAGGTTTCGTTTTAGCCGCACGTGTGGAAACTCCCTTTCATGCAAGTGGCGCATGGCGTACTAGCCCCAGGAAGCTACTAAATATAGAGCGTGCTGTGCGATTTAGAGCCATGACAGACGGCTAATGGCAGAGGCAGTTGGGTGGAAGAAGAAAAGGAGACTGTCGAAGGACCTTATTAGATAACGGCAGGAGGAGTAGCAGAATGTGTCCAAGACTACTTCTGTTTCGGGGCTACCAGTTTTGAGAACAGGGTTAACTTCTTGCCGGGTATGTTCAAGCTCTACCCTTAGTCAGCTACTAGACAATGTCGTAGACACTGGGCACATTATGTTACACACGAGGTGTCGTCCTGTAAATATTGCAACAGAGTTTTTGTAGGCCGCCTATATGAAATTAATATGCGGGGTGCTGAGGGATTTATTTTGCGTAATTAAATTGAGAGCTCATAATTATTCGTTTAATTCGAGTGGCGCATCTGAGTTCGACAGAAGATATAGGAACTGCCAAGGAATAAAGGAGTTGATCAGCTAACTCGAACGAAGGACAGTACTTCTGGTCCAATGATACCCGCTTTAGCTCTACCTTATGAGTCATTTATAGAAAGCTTCTATAACCACAAAACCTTCCTTCGAAGATGGTACATCTGGAGTGACAAAGGTACTGGTCAGATTTCAACCAAGTATACAATACTTATAGATAAATACACATAAATCAAACGGATGGCGTGGAATAAGAAATGTGTGCGAGGTGCCATCCATTCAAAACATGGATGTTGAACGAAAAGATGCTAATAAATAACAAAAACAAAATGCAGAGACAATAAATAACAAATCATACGCTTGGATCTTATCTGGGCACCAGTATTATCCATGGTGCTTGCGCTGAGCATCCCACTTTAACCCCTTGTGGATCAAAATGTACACCAAGAAGTTAGAGACAAAGCACAAACCCGCAAGGAAGGTGTAGACCCCCCCGATGGTCATTTTGGTCTCCATCATTTCCAAACAGGCGGTCCCAACGGCAGCTGTCAAACACCTGGCGAGGTTGACGCAGGACGCAGACACTGATGTTTGACCCGGGAATAAATCCACCATAATAGTGGTGGACGTGGTGACGTAAAAGGAGGCACAGAAGGAGATCATCGCGGAGCTCACAAGCACACTGGCCAACTGGATCTTATTCTCAATGAACCACCCGTACATGACAAGTCCACAGCAGGCAGCGGAGCACGGGTAGATAAGAAGGTTTAACCTAGCTTTATAGAAGTTGAATACCGGTTTGTGCGCACACTGGGCTTCATCATAATTTGCAAGATCCCCTTCATACGTGGTGCGCATTTTAACGTAGTGCCAGTTGAGGAGCTTACCGCAGACAAGAGAACCGATGAGACAAGTAATGCCTTGCGGTAAGTAGCAGAGTCCCACCTGGAGGGTGGTATAGCCGTATTTGGTAGACAAGGAGTTGGAAAGCGTGGTCATACTCATGGTCCAGGCGGCAAACTGTAACGATGCGGGTATCAACACAAAGTACACCTGTCTGTTCATGAGGATCTTCAAGGGGGATAACCAATCGATGCGCTGACGGCTGTCCTCTAAGGTGCTCAAATCGTTCGTAAGTCTGCGGGAATAGCGCGATAATAAGAGGATTGGTGCACGGTTGATGAAGCGCTTCGGTCTCACGGACTGATTCCCGACAATGGAGCGGCAGGTTTCAGGGATAACAGCAACGCAGACAAGTAAGATAACCCCAGCTGTGATTGCAAGAAACCAGAAAATAGCTCGCCAGGTTCCGAAACCAGTGGTGATACCGGACCCAATGAGAGCACCGAACGCCTGTCCCACAAGAGTGAATCCACTGGCGGCACCCATAAACGAACCCCTTTCGTGACGGAGAGTAAAGTCACCAACCATACCGGAACAGATGGCAATGACAGGAGCAATACCCCCGGCTTGCACACAGCGCAAGACAAGGATGAGCCAGTATACGTTCAGACGGGCAATGCCAATGTTAGCCACGACATAGACGAGAAGTGAGAGCAAGAGCATTGGTCGGCGCCCATACTGGTCTGCCAAGTTAGAGGAGATGGTTGGAACGATCCCCTGAAAGATCAAGTAGCACACCACCGCCAAGTTCATCAACTCATCGGAGATCTTGAACTCTTGCTTGATGTCTTTCATTATGGGGAAAAAAATAGGGGACGCAATCGAGGACATTATCCCCACAAACGAGTTGATCATCACGATCCCAAGCTTTTCTCTGTACGTGAGAATGGAGTACGAGGGTTTGTCAGATCCGCCCGACGAGGTGTGGTCAGTCTTGTCCAGTGACGGCGACGGATCGTCGATGTGGATAGGGGGAGTAAGCCGGCTATCCCTGTCTATAGGATCAGAGAGATCAGACATTGTGATTTGTGTGTCTTGGACGTCAATGAGCTTCACACAGCTGGTGGGAAGTTTAGCTATATACTAGGTTTGGACATAGGGAAGTACTGGGCCAGCTCTTAAGATGTTGCTATATGTTGTCAAATATGTTTAACGTCTCGAAACAGATATGCCGCTGGGCACGAAAAAGAAATTCTCGGAAATAAGCTTGTACGCCTTTGCGGCTGTAAGGGAAAAAAAAATGAAACCGATGACGCAGGCGCATGAATAACGTTGCGACGCATAGACCTACATGTTTGGCCATGTATGCAGGCGCAGCCTTGCAACGGGGATAGCGCGTGACCTTGACACCATGCCGATATATGTTCATCTGACCCTGAAGATGCAACCATACTAAGTCTTCCTCGGCTAATATACAGTGGTATTGCTGCTTATGTCATAGAGGAAAGAAATGGTGCGATTTAAAATACTGCTTTCTACCTTTGGACCGCTACTTTGACCTGCTACTTTGACCTGCCATCACAACTGGTAGGGTATGCATCAGATGTAAGAATGATATAAACTGTTCTAGCCTGATATGGGTGTGGGGTGACACATGGCGTAACATAAACGATGCGCCAGCTACTGAGAATATCACCCGCATAAACGCAAGTTTGGCTACCTCCTTACTATCGATTTGGCTCATACAAGTGCTTTACTCAGCATGGTGCGTCTTAAACCCTTTTTGTGCATGTTATACACAGGCTTCCAATTCCAGGTATGTCCGGCCGGGGTAAGAATCCCCGAGATGCGGACTCAGTCATGTGATTCGTCTCGAGACCATAAGTATAAGGGGGGTTTAAAGCTACAGGGGAATTGACTGTATTGCGCTCCGTAAAGACTGTGACGATGAGGGGGGACGCCACAAATGTTGCTTATCCTGTTTGGATTTTCTCCATATGGTCGGATAGATCCCTCCCCACCGCTTCACACAGATATGAGAGATCCTCCCAGTCGAGTATTATCGACTGCACTTACTGCAACACCATGTACCCTCTCCGTGCTCCCTAACCTAACCGCTGCCGGTCATTCTTTTATTTTTATTGTCAACCAAATTTAGCGTATGGGTGTTCGTGGATTAGTCATATAGCACAGTTGGGAATTAGTTTCAGCCTTACCTGTCATAGGTGGAGTTTGCATTTATGCCGGCTAAACTTCGCAGGACACCCAAAACTTCCACGTGCAGAAGCAGAAAATAGTATACAACTCCGAGATCGGGGTTCGGGCTACGGAGGCATAGTACAGGTGTGATAGACTAGGGCCCTCAATAATCATTATTTAGAAATACCTTTCGAAGCCGACCTCGGTATTGGGACCTCATACAGCAAAACCCCGGCTAATTTCAGGCTTTAATCAATTCCCCATTATAGGCCATCGGTAAATACCTTTTCACTGGATCGAGGCGTATATTACACAGTTCATTTGAAGGTGTCCTGGTGTGCTCAATGTATCTACATTGTAATATTCAGGTCACCTTTACTTATTTGCTCCGGCTTTTTATAGATTCGGTGACTTCCTTCAGTTTGCGTTGCCGTCTCTCAGCTCCGGATATATGTTCAATGTACAAGTTACCCAGACCTCCAATGGCATGATTCATTAACGAAATTGCATAAGTACTCATATATATATAAATCTCCTGGATGCCACTACAGAGCTACAATGACAGAGCACACCAATACTACCAACGCAAAAGCGATACCCCCAGCAACGACCATCCCTTCCTTTGCGGTTAAGTCTCGGGGTTTACGCAGCTCAATCAGCTGCACTAAATCCTTAACCGACAAGATCTCTTTAGAGCGAGGAAGCCTTGCTCTCCTCCAAAACTTCTTAGCCATCCAATACGAAATCTCTCTGTCAAGCTGCCTCCAGAACGATTCATTTTGCGATCTGGTCATCCACGGGGCATAACGATGCTCTACCTTCTCTATGGAGGGGTCGGTATTCGTAAGCGTCTCTAGTGGTCCTCCAGGAGTCATAATCCACCTCCATTCGCGGCACCAGGCAGCGGCGTTGTGGTAGCACGGCTTAATTCGCGGGATTCTGCGAGCCTTCCTTTTGATATCCCGCAGCACCTGTGAAACTAGTCTGCTCACCTCGAGGTCCCCCGGACGTGAAAGATCGTCGTCGTCCGAGGAGGTGAAATCCGGTGTGTAACTCCTACGTCTTCGTCTGTGTCGAGAGTGAGTTTTTGAATCTGATGAGGAAGAAGTGAACGAGTCCGAATAGTCCTCGTTAGCACAATGGCTACATCCGACAGGTTGAGGAGGTATGTGTACGACGTGACTAGAGTGACATGGATGAACCATTTGTGGGGTAGTATGCACAATTCCAAACTTCATTGAAAATTTGCGGGGATCATTATCAGAAACCTGGTCCTTGTTTAAGGCGTCGTTGCAACGCTGATTTTCCGTTTGTTGGATTTTGCTCTCTTTTTTCGGAGTTAATTTCTGAAAGTTCTGAGCTGCATTGACATTTTGTGCGCACTTAGTCGCACAATTCAGAGGTTGAAGAGTTTCTTGGACCCTAGATTCGGTCTCCTGCTGGCTGCATTGGTGAGTGACCGTTGGGGAAGCTTTTGCCACCGGAGTCGCCAGTGGCTGTGGGGTCGCTAGTGGTTGTGGGGCCGCTAGGCTGGTTGGTGTAGGAGTTGGTCGATCATTTTTCACGGACATTTTAAAAGTGTTGGATCGAAAAAAAAATTAAAGTAGGGCGTAGTCATTGTCTTTATAGTATGTCAAGGGTGGCGAGACACGTGGCAATCGTATGCAGGGGGCCAGGTATGCGTAGTTTGGGGCTTAGGCTGACCGTATCTCTGAGAGACCGATCGCTCACCGTTTAGAGATGAGAGACAAAAGATAGGATCGCTTTTAGGTCCCCGCATACTAGACCCTCGTTACATTTTACCTGGTAAAAGTATGGTGTAGAATAAGGTGAATAAAAGGTGTACGAAGGTTCTGAGATTTAAACGACGTGTATGAGTTTTTAACCGACAATATTCTCTTTATCTAAAGATGTTTGGTTACCAGGTGTCGGCTATGTTGAAGCGTTCCAGGCACAGATGCCCTCAGACCGCCTGCACTACGGTTACCACACGCGGCGTAGGTACAGAACCTAACACAAACCGGAATAATCGTGCAACTAGGAGTGATTAAAACTTTTGAATTAATCATATACCAAAGTTTTATTACCTATACATTTTTAAATAAGCCCTCCAACAGAGACTTTTCCCCAGATTCAGGCAGGTTCACCGCGTGTTCCACTATAGTCGCGCGCGGCCAAAACCGCGGCCAAAACCTCGGCCAAAACCCCGCCTCCAAATTTCTGCGCGTGGCTTCTCGCCCACTCTTCTCCTACTTCCACGCAACATGTCTTTCAACAACTTTGACGTGGAGGCACAAACCCAGCGAACCAGACCTGAGACGCTGGGGCTCGACCAGACCCTTGCTGTGGCATCGTCGCAGCTCGCAGCCTTTGCCACGAGCATTGCATCGCTCGGCCAGCTCATCGGCCAGATTGGTAGCCCAAAACGCGACAGCACCGCGCTCCGCATACGCATTGAAGGGCTCGCGAAGGAGTGTAGCCGGGGCGAACTCCTCACCAAAAATGCCCTTCACACGTTGGCCAACCAACTCGAGCCTGCCGACGCACAGCAGCGGTTCACGGAGGAAAAGTTGAAGCGCGAGTTTGGCGGGTTGGTCCATGTGTTTAACAAGGTCCAGAACGATTATACGGACCGAAAGCAGGCGTATCCATTGGTGGAGACAGTTGTAGAGCCCGTGCGTGAATCGGAGCGCGCGCCGTTGATCCAGCAGCAAGTCCAGATGTACACCGAAGTTTCCGAATCGGATCTCCTGTACCAGTCAGCATTAACCGAGGCACGTGAGACAGAAATTGGCAAGATCCAGACTGGTATCCAGGAGGTCAACACCATTTTCCGCGACCTTTCGCAGTTAGTCAAACAGCAGGGCGAGTTGGTGGATACGGTGGAAGGCAACATGGGCGCGATCGCTCTGAACACTGCAGACGCGAGCCACGAGTTGACGCGCGCGGAGACGTACCAAAAGGCGCGTGGCAGATGGTGCTGTTTCTTGTTGGTGTTTCTCGCGGTGATGTTGGTAGTGATCCTTGCCATTTTGAGCTGAGCTATAGGTCGACCAAAAAGGAATGCTCCCAGATTTTGGTGGGAGTACATTAGCTACAGGGGCTGGCTATGACTGTGTTGGCGAAAGTGATTCGATTGGGATGCTGATTGTTGGAATATCTCGTGAGATATGCAATGAATCTACATCAGGTATATGGCAGACCTTATCCAGTAACCAATCCCCAGTGACACCTTGATGTGGTATTTCAAGTTCCTATGAGAGTACCGGTGGATTTCCGGGGACTGTAGCGATGGTACGCATATCCCCGGGATGAGAATTGACACCCCTACAGGTATTGGATATCATCATACAAGTGAATTTTATCCGGTGAACTCCAGGACATGCCCTGTACCGGTCATGTTCAGGTCTCTGGGTAGTTTTTGAAGCAGTACTAGAGAAGCTCAACTCCAACTAATAATTAATAAGACCTTGATACTAAAGGGCCTAACAGGGACATCATATTTCGTGCTTAGGACTAATTATATACATTTTGACAATCTGGCACAACCACCGAATAATGAATAAATGCGTTTGAGCGTACCGATCATGGTACTTGGATTATGCGTAAACCTCAATGGCCTGACTGCAGATCTACCCGTGAAATCTGGATTTGACGTCTCCTTCGTCTTGCCGATATCGAACGTTCGGTTGTGTATTTTGTCGGATAACCACTAATTTATTTATCCGTGGAGGGTAAATACGGGCATCGAGGGTCGTAGCCGATAGTATTATCAGGCACAGCCCCCAGTACAGCCATGTTGCTGGGTGGCTGGCCTCTGCCGCACGCGCCGCACCTTATATTTAGCCCCTACACCTCCACAACAGGCGATCTGAAACATTCGGCTGTGCCTGCGCCAAGCTAGAAAAGATTTCAGAACCAACCCATCCCTTATTTGCTTTAAACCCACTCTCTTCTAAATTCGCTTCAATTCCCAAACAGATACCACACATATACCAATATTATGCTCCTTCCCACAACAACTGAGTTCTGCCCCGCGAGTTTCGTTGATTCGCTCCGCGCACGTAGCTTCGCATCGGATGTGGTGTCTACCGCAGACTCGTTCAAATCGTGGGACACGTGTATGGGCAACAAGACCTGCAAGATCATTGTGATTGTTTTAATCGTGATCGGTGCGCTTCTCGTTCTCTGGGTCGTGAGCACCCTTCTTCGCTGTCTCTGCTGCGGGGTCGCCTGCCTCGAGGCCTGCTGCTTTTGCTGCTGTCGCCGGACCACCCCGCGCGGGATGGAGTCCCTGAATCTGGCCTTCAACAACCCGAACATGTACCCGACAATGTATCAGCCAGCAGCGCAACCAGCGCCCGTATACTTCTCACAGGAGCCGGCGTACGCACCCGTCAACAAGGTATCGTATGGCTACGTACACGACGGGCACGGTTCGGATGATGACTATAAGGAAGGTATCATGATGCAGAGTATTCCCGCACGCACAAACTCTGGCTACCGTGGTACGGAGCGTGGGGAAGATCCGTTTAATAACTCGCACGCGTACAACGCGAATCCTTATGAAAGCTATGACGCTTATGATGGGTATCTGCAACAGCACCAGAGCCAAACTCAAAGACGGGGGGAAAACAGCACCTACTATTAGGGGATTATGACCGAGAGGAGGGTAAAACTGGATAAACCCGTTGATGGCGTATCAAGCGTTCAGAGCCATTTTAAAGTGCTGCATGGTTGAAAAAATGCTAAAGCTCCAGGTCGAGATATACAAACCATATATTATCATGCGCTTTTGGAGTACTCCAAATGAAACATCTAAAAGCCACGTCGCGCTATGTAACCTCCAAGATTGACAGTACAGTGAAGGTATGAGCCAAGTAGGTTTATTATGGTGTGAGATAGATGAAATAACAGTATTAAGGTTGGTTTTTCTAAGCTACTGATTCATTGGCTTGGAGCAGCAAAAGTAGCTGGGAGGTAAGTTAGAATAGCCGTCTTGTGTAGAGATATATGGCGAATTGGCGTAAATAAATTAAAGTCCATACATGGAAGGTGTATATGTAGAATTTTATAGGCATTCTACAAGGACTCTTTGCCTTGTCTCAGACCGTAACTGACTAACAGAGATATCATATTTTAGGAAAAAATCTAACTATTCGTAACTTATACCTTTAATGCGCTTCTACCAGATAAACACACGTTGACGCCTCGGGGAATGTTATACCATAGTGAATTGGCATCAGTTTACCGCCATCCCATTGCTAGTGGTTATCCCTCTTTAATCCAGGCTTTTAGGCAAAAGTTCCTATGTTCTCTATTATAATTGTTGTAATCGATTAGATGGCACGCCTGTATTTGTGTGATGACCGGATCCTGATTGGCGCATGGTGTACGGAATTGACATGTGACACATCACATGACGCATATTCGCCAATCACCTGAACCATTTTCTCCAGGGTGCTTGCAGTCATCCTGGGGCTACAATTTATCACCGCTGATATCATCCAGGACCCTTTCTCTCAAACCCCCACCCATACCCACCATGCCAGACAAGAGATCTTTCTACGCGGACGATGATGTCTCCATTCCGACGCCCGGCTACAACTCCAAAATCTCCGACAGCTTGAAGCAAAAGGAGTCACTCCACGATGCTACCGAGGTCGAGGGGATGATTATTCGCACCGTGCCCGTGTTTGAGAGGTATGCCAATGAGGCCAGACTTTACTTGCACAACAAGCGCGAATTGGCTGCTGCCGAATGGGGTACCCAGAAGTCTGCCTTTTGCAACGAGGTCAAGTCCATCAAAACCCATATCGACACCACTATTGTCGAGCCAGTGTTGCCGAGCTTAATCTACATTTTGACCACTGCCTTGTCTGGCTCCATTATGGTCAACAAGAGCAGCTTGCCGGTACGTTTTGTGGCTCCATTGTTGTTTGGGACTGCTGCCTACAAGTACTTCATGCCACAGTCCTACGCTAACACCGTGGCGCACGCCGCCTTCTATGAGGCCAAGTTCCCGGCTGTTGTCCAAGGCCACGCTGACTTGGATGCAACTATTAATAGTGCTAAGGCAACCACCAAGAAGACAGTTGACTGTGCAAACGAATCATTGGTGCTGGGGGTTAGAGCCACGAGATTGTGGGTCAAGGACACCATCGAGGAGATTAAGGGGGATAAATAAGTACTCCAGTGTATAGATATGAATAAATTGTAGATAAAGATGGAGGGCGGTAAGGTTAATATGGTTTGGATTTCATCACCAGCTGGAGCATTTAGGGATCGTCTGAAAATGAAAAAGGTGTAATGCTCCAAGATGTTTCTACTTATGAAATAACCTGAAATGCTGGTTTAAGCAATGGGTTTGCACGATGAAACCGAAGTTTCCGCTTTTCATTAAAATTGATACGATTTGGAGACCCACGAGAACCCATGAGATTGATGAATATCTAAATATATCACATATACGCTGGGATCAACACTATAAATTGATTCAAATGAACCAAATCATACCTAGTACTTTGTCTAATTTAGTATTTTTCAAAATCCCTATAGTTTTCCCTTCCAATTCCGGCCTTTGTTTTGTAATGCATCGTCGAGATCAGGAATCGTTAGTGTTTATGATTTTTCGGTTAGGCAGTAAATTATATATTTCCCTTCCATCAACTCACAAAGACTTTGCTACTGATAAACACGATAGTAAGCTCTCCGATGGTCTTGCAAAAAAATAAAATCTCAGCTCGTGATAGCCTACTGTCATATCCGGAGCCGTGCCGGAAAGTGGCCGTTCGGTAGTTAAATCAATGACCTGTTAGTAGCATTTACTGGCTGGACTAGAACCATACAGAAGTTATATAATAGTACTAAGACTAATTATAATGGTAAATATCATGATACCTAATATTGTGGTATTCGAATTTAATAAACGGGTTACAGTCTCGTGGCCATGGGGAATATTATCCAGAAGCTCATGGAAATACTCGCCGATCGTTCACAACTGCTGACCTAGGAACCAGGCCTAATGCATATCTTTCCGCTGTTATCAGCCGCTGGCCCTTTGCGCCTCATACGCAGCTGGTTGCAAACAGAGTTGGCCACTAAATCTTTATCTTAGTTTGCTTGTCTTCTTTTACTCTTTCCATACAAGCTTCTATTTCATCGTTAATTTTCGTACCCTTGCTACTCCAGCATAGTTTCTGGTCACACTCATTTACAGCCGTTCCCTATTACTGTTTCATCGTCATCTGCACCCATACCCAACTGAATACTTGAGTACATTTAATACCTTGAGTCTCTGCCTCAATCGGTCGCAATTTATTCAGCCTCACTAAACCAACCATAGTCACAGACCTTGGCTAGAAAACTCTATCCATCTCAATCCAGACATGCAGCCTACAACTATGCTCTCAGATGTCTCCTCGCCAGTCCCCCGGATTGGGAGCCGCTCCCCCGGCCGTAACTCACCAATGACCTCCTTCATGGCAACGGTACGAGAATCCCCCAGTGCTCGCAGAGCTTCAATCGCACGTCTTGCAACCTCCCCAGCTCCTGGCCTCAGCTCCCCGCACAACGGATCTGTATCTGGCAGCTTCCTCTCGCGTAACCCTAGCTTCGTGCGTTCCCTGTCGACCGAGATATACCCCAAGGGAATGGAGATCCCCTCGAGGTCCAGTGACTTTTGTGTTGATGACTATGCCATTTCCCTGCGCGCTGTGTCTGAAGACGAAGAAAGCATCCTGGAGCCTATTGTCAAAGCTGTGAGCAAGCACTTGGTCCTCGAGGTGGATGACTTGCAGCTCCAAGGTGGAGACACCACAAGAGAGGTTTACAAGATTGCCAAACCTCGAATAACCCGTTCCCTCTCTGTGTCTGACTTTGATCGAGAACGGAGAGGCTCCACCGCCTCCCTGTTCAACGTTCCCGGCGGTTTTCGCAGACAGTTCATTGAGAATGAAGCCCAAAAGCACCACAAAAAGGTTAATTTCGTCACACTGAACTTTTTGGAGTTTTTGAGCGTGTATGGACACTTTGCGGGTGAGGACTTGGAGGATGATGACTACACGGCCTGTTCGTTGGTGCCCCGTTTCCGTCTCGACGAGGAGACCCCGTTGCTCACCCGATCCAGAACGCAGCAGCAGGGTACTGCTTCTGCTACCAAGGCGTATTTCTTGTTGCTCAAGGCTTTTGTTGGTACAGGGGTGCTTTTCCTCCCCAAGGGGTTTTACAACGGCGGGATTCTCTTCTCCTCTGTGACTTTGTTCGCCTTTGGAATGCTTTCCTACTGGTGCTACCTCATCTTAGTACGCTCAAAGACTGCCACGAGCGTTTCCTCCTTTGGTGACATCGGCAAGAAGTTGTACGGCACGTGGTTCAAGTTCTTGATCTTGTTCTCCATCACGGTCTCCCAGGTTGGTTTCTGCGCTGCGTACATTGCATTTACGAGTGAAAACTTCCGGGCGTTCATTATAAATGTCTCGGGTTACGATATGGACCCACGCTTACTCACACTCGTGCAGTGTTTGTTCTTTGTTCCCATTTCGATGATCCGTGACATCACCAAACTCTCTTTATCGGCCGTGATTGCGAACTTGTTCATCATGATGGGCCTTGGGGTGATATTCACTTACTGCGGCGCCCAGATCATGGACCAGGGGGTGGCTAAAGTCCAGGCCTTCAACCCTGAATCGTTTTCCTTGTTCATTGGGGTGTGTATCTTTGCCTTCGAAGGGATTGGGCTCATTCTCCCGATCCAGGAGTCTCTCAAACACCCGGAACAGTTTCCCCGGATTCTCTTTCTCGTCATCATCACCATCTCGTTTGTGTTTATCCTCAGTGGATGTCTTGGCTACGCCGCCTACGGGGACAACGTGCAAACTCTAATAATCATGAACTTACCGCAGGGGTCGTACTTTGTCCGCTCCATCCAGTTGTTTTATTCCGTCGCGATTCTTCTTTCCTCCCCCTTGCAAATGTTCCCGGCTATCCGGATTTTGGAACTTAAGGTTTTTGGGAAGCAGAGCGGAAAGTACTCATTCGAGACCAAGTGGCGCAAAAACTCCTTTAGAGCCGCATTTGTTGTTTTCACCTCGTGTATAGCGTGGTTAGGTGGCGGAAACCTCGACAAGTTTGTCTCTTTTATTGGCTGCTTTGCGTGCATTCCGTTGGTGTACATGTATCCGCCATTGTTACATTTACGCTCTTGTGCAACGAGCAAGTGGTCTAAGGCTAGCGATCTAGCCTTAGTCGTTGTTGGGTTTGTCGCGATGGTTTACACTACATGGCAGATTTTGGCCGGATAGATATACAAGGCATTCAATTCTATAGCTTAACAATTCCTACTGTGGTATATCTTTACCTCAAGGGTAGAATATTTACTTATAGTAATAGTAATACTGGTTGCCTATATAATGTATATAGGATAAAGGGGAGAGGGATCGACCTCCTTATATAGAATATTGATCCCTGCCACGTGACAGCTGCATGCTTACTACACCTACCTCGATAATATTTACAAGCTGGTTGTAGAAAGAATAGGGCAGTGTATATTGATATTCTAATGATTCTTGAATTTATGATTACTCTAAACCGAAAGGTAGCGCTTCTCTCACGTTCAGAATCAACAGTATTGCTACGTCATTTTAGACAAGGTCGTATCAACTACTCCATGTAGTGATTTCTTCCTGATGACTTTAAGCCGTTTACTTCCGTGCAGGTGCTCACTTCGGGAACTTCCCCGGGCTGCCGGTCTCGGGGTACATTAAACCGGAGCTGTTTTTCATCTCACTCAGTGCCTTACTCCTCCTTTATTCTTCCTCGTACCTTAGGCTTAGACAAAACACAATGGTTAAGGCTATTATTGCACCTTCTTTGCTCGCTGGTGATTTCGCCAAGATCGGCTGCGACTGTCAGCGCATGTTTGACTGCGGTTCCGACTGGGTCCACATAGACGTCATGGACGGTCACTTCGTCCCGAACATCACCTTGGGTCCACCAATTATCTCGGCCTTGCGGGAGGCCGTTCCTCGTGGTGGTAAAGATGGCAAGTCTGCCTCCTTCTTCGACTGCCACATGATGGTTTCCAACCCAGAGCAATGGGTACCTGAGGTTGCCAGGGCTGGCGGTGACCAGTACACCTTCCACTTCGAGGCCACTGAAGACCCGCTCGCGCTTGTCAAGTTGATCAAGGCAAACGGTATGAGAGCCGCCTGTGCGATCAAGCCAGGCACCTCTGTCGATGTGTTGTTCCCATTGGCCGAGTACCTTGACATGGCCTTGGTGATGACTGTCGAGCCAGGTTTCGGTGGCCAGAGCTTCATGCCAGAGATGATGCCGAAGGTTAAAACCTTGAGAGAAAAATTCCCTCACATGAGCATCCAGGTGGATGGTGGCTTAGGTAAGGAGACCATTCCTCAGGCCGCTGAGGCCGGCGCCAACGTTATCGTCGCCGGTACCGCTGTCTTCAAGGCCCAAGACCCAGCGCAGATGATTGCATTCTTGAGAGACACCGTCACCACCAGCTTACAGGAGAAAGGCTTGCTCACTGAGTAGGTTGTTACGAGTAAATAGATGCTAATTATTGTAAGAGGATCTGTCTGTAGCAGGTGGATGCCCGAACTTGAGGTTTCTATATACAAGTTTACGCATCTTCTCGGGTCTGTGAGGAAATGTAAGTGATTGTAAACCGGAACATACCGTCGGGCTGCTTCATGCCAGACAGTACAAGTTTCGGTTCAAAGTGAACTACACCGTTTACTTTTGCCTAAAATTATTCAACCTTTTAGCGGTTATCGCGCGCTATTTGGAAGTTGATGTATTAGATCTCTCTAGAGAGATTTACTTAACCCCTTCTATTTCCTTTTTTTTTGAATCTGCAATTAGCTCTGGCGATTCTCGGTCTTTCGCTTGCCCTACAAACCCCAATTTCAGTAATCAAAGCGTTATACTAGTATACAAAATGCGGTAAAAGAATCCATGAAGACCCAATCGTGAAAGTTTTCGCAATTCCTCCATAAACAATAAAAAGACCCAATGCAAAAGGAAAACAGAAGAAGGATGGTGAAACCACTGCATCGACCGCGGACTCCACCAAACAGAAAAAGGTATTCCTCTATAAAATAGAGCTGTTTGGCTGCTTAGAACACGGCAGAGCCCAAGGTGGTACCGTCACCCGTAATCTGGACAGAAAGCCCTTCGGAGGCGCGGTCCTCGATAATCGACCACAAGGCGTCTCTGACTAAGGAGGCCTGTGTCTTCTTGGTGACATCCTTCTTGAGGGCAATGTTTTCCTCGTCAATCTCCATCTTTTCCTCCTGCTTGGCAGCAACATCAATCAACAAGGAAACGTTTCTGGCAGCGACATACTTCTTGTTACGCTCAATCTTCTTGAGTCTCTTATTAGACAAGGTGTTAGTGTGGACACCAGTTGGAACCATCTTTCCGGTGTATAAGGCAACAGCGGTGGACTTTGGTTGCCCAGAAGTAGACTCCTTGTCGGATCTGGCTGGAGCGAAGGCACCGGCTCTGACCTTGGCGGCTCTCTTTTTACCGATGGAGTGGGCCTTTCTCATACGGTTGATAGAGTTTTTTGGTCTGTTGATAGAGTTCTTGTTAGGCATTTTGGCGTGTAAGGTGGTGTCCGAGATCTCAAACTGGTGGTTCACTTCTGGTGTAGGCAGTTTTCTATATGTATGCACAGGCAATTTTTTCCTAAAAACATTTTTTCCAGCGTTACCCGGCTGCATAGCGATGAGCCGCGCATGTGCAGGAGATTGGGGCCGGTCAAAGGTTAACTGGGTATTTTGATAGGAATACTATAATAGATGATTCCGGTGTTTTATTGACGTGTTGGAACTAAAACTTGAAATAGATGAAATCTGGCTTAAGTGGAAGCTTACAACTAATATGCTTTAAATATCTACCCTCTTCATCTCATGGCTGTCAAAGCTATGGTGGACGTGGCCATTTAGAGATTTAAATATGATTTTCCCAATGCTTGTAGTAGATAAACGGTGGCACTGCTATTTTTTTGAAGATTGAAGGCCAGAATCTGAGATACCGCCAAACATCTGTGTGCTAGATAGCACAAATTGAGTTAAGCCCAATGCTTTTGTTGAATTCCTTAATACGTTATAGTAGCAACTTTCGAGTTCAAGGAGTCTCTCCATCGTGTGGCTGGAACTTTGCACCATGAAAGTCACACAAGCATCTGGCTGAGGAACAAAAACAAAATGCGCCAGCCCGGAATCGAACCGGGGGCCCAACGATGGCAACGTTGGATTTTACCACTAAACCACTGGCGCTAGTTTCTGGTAGAGAAAGGTTGCTGATTGCTGGGTTAGGGGGAAATATTATTGGATCTTACACTTCTGGTTTATGAAATGGTATAGCTCTGAATGAAGATTACTCTCTGACATTGAAAGCTGGAACCGGTTCCCGTCTTAACGAAAGTATCTGCGAAGAATATCCAGAGTTGACACAAAGCTTGGCTTGGGAAAGTGCATTTACCTACATATCCACTAATAAGCCAATTTTATTATACTACAGTAATACTTAATCCAATATATCCAATATATCCAATGTTGTAACTGGCTGACGCAAGCCACCGATAAGTGGTTTATCAAAAACTTTCTCTAGATTTCTTGAGCTTGTCGCCATTATAACGATTAAACATAGAAATAGCCAGTCTCATTACTCTTACCTTTCCAAAATAGCCTCAAATGAGTCAATAATAACTTCCATATTAATACACTTCCTTTGTCTACACTCCACCAAGAATAGCTTAAAAAAATTCGCACCTTCTTTCCCCTTCTGGAGGCCCAGTCCATCTGACCCTAAAGCCTTATCGCATAAGGTTTCAGCCTTTGACTCATAGTCATTCCTGCATTAGGAAATATGACTCGTAGTCATAATAAGAAATCTGAAAAATTGGCCCGGCGGAAAATCTATTCAAACGTATAGACGAAAGGAGTTCCAAGCCTTCATATCGATTCCCCTCTTGCCCACCCACCTTAATTATCGCGGTTTTCCCTCTATCACACTCCAAATCTAACCACCCAAAAGCTTTAGAAATATCACAACCAGCTCCAATACACGAGCATCTCACATCCTGACAAATCTCGACTTTCCAATGCCCGCCAAACATAGCCACGAAAGTATTGGATCCTCACGAGAGTCACCGGTACTGGAAGAAGCCATCTCCTCTAGCCATGAACCTCCTACTAAGAAGCAATTAGATCAGATCTACAGACATCTCGACTACCGGATCATCCCTGCCATGTGGGTGTTGTACTTTCTCACCTCCTTCGGAAGCTCCGCCTACGGCAACACCCTCACCATGAACAAGGCCCAGGGTCACTCGCTCGTGCAAACCCTAGGTCTTACCTCGCACCACACAGCGACGGCCTCTGCGTTGTACTATGTCGGATACATCATCTTTGACGTGCCAATGAACCTCGCCATGACCAAGCTCCAACCCCAAATCTGGCTCTCGAGAATTGTCATGACTGTTGGGCTTGTATATGCCTGCTATGCTGCTTTATCCAATGCCAGGGGGGTAATGGCGATCCGCTTCATCTCCGGCATGTGCGGAGCCGGTACTTGGCCTGGTTTGAGTTACTACATTTCCTTGTGGTACCCTAACGATAGATCGGCCAAGCGAATTGGCTATTACTTTACAGCAGCCCAGATTAGCGCTGCAGTTGCGGGTTTACTTGGGGCTGGGTTCCAAAAGCTCGACATGGTTCACGGATTACAGGGCTGGAAGTGGATGTATCTCGTTTACGGTGTAATTACCGTTGCCGTGGGCATTTCCTTGGTCTGGTGGTTACCTGACCGTCCTATTGCGGTATTTGAAGCCTCCAAAGACGCAAAACAAGGCTTTTTCGCCCGACTTACCTCACCTATCCAGCCCTTGACCGCGGAAGAGCGGGTGATGCATATGCAAGACATGACCGGCAGATACACCCGCATCACCTACAACTTTAAAGACATTTGCAATATCTTGCTTGATGTACGTACCTGGCCGCTTGTGATCTGCTACTTTGGGGCCGTGGGAGCTGGATTTGGGTTGGCGGTATTTGGAACCACGATTATTATGACCAATAACCCGTCGCTTTCCTCCATTAACGTCTCCTTATTGTACGCTCCCATTTGGTTGTTCGATCTTGCGGCAATCTTGCTTATCACTCCGTTTGCTGACCGGTTCAAGCAATACCGCTACTTGTTTTTCCTGGGCGGATCCGCTATTGTAATCACCGGAATGTTTGTAACCACCTTTGCCCATGGGCCGTGGAACAAGTACGCGGGTTTATTGATTGCCGGCTTTGGGTTGGGCCCTACCGTTCCAACGGTGATGGCGTGGGCGGCAGAGATCTTTGCTCCAAAGTACGGCGACGTTGGCTGTGCCGTGAGCGCGGCATTGGTGTCGGGCTTGGGGAACTTAGGGTCCGTCACTGCAACTTACGCATTGTACTCTGGCTGGCCAGAAGACAAGGCCAGGCTCTATAAGTACTCCAATATGATGTTGGTGGTGATGTTGGGAGTTGGGATTCTCAGCGCCTTCTTACTCCAGGGGTTGAGATATTTCCTCGGAGACCTCAACCCTGAGACAGAAAAGATGAGCGTGGAGGGTGAAAAGGATTAGGGAAGGATTTTAGTACATTAATATATGTATTTGTTAATATATACAAGTCTACTCTGAAGATATGGTAATGCCATTTTCTGCGAGCCGCAACCTAGTTCTATGGCGGCCTCCCATTAACATACAGCTGAGCTTGCAACCATGCTGACTGTGATCCAAGGCACATTCAAGGATTCAGAATGGCCAAGATGGTGCATTAAATAAAAAAAACTGTTGGTGCTTTTAACACCGTTCAAACAACGACAAAATCATCAACTTGGGTTGCTACCCACTCTCCCAAGTATCCTCTCGATCGCTTCTTCAACTCTTCTCTCTGTGTATGGGACTTTTTCCACCCATTGTACGACCCACCCAGAGAAATCAAGCCCCTCGATACCGCTTCACTAAACATTCTATAGTTACTCAATGCACTCTCTCCTCCTCGTTTCACTCCACAGCCGGTCTGCGTAAACAACTTCATAGTTTTGTTTGCGTTAAGATTACACCCCTGCTTCACTCCACCGTTAAGTACCTCTACAAGATCTGTAGAGGGGATATAGACAAGAGATAAAGGAGACGGAACCATTTTTGGGCCGTTGATATCCGGTTTTCCGTGGGGAAAAGTGCCGGAGTCCTTGTAAGTGAGAAGGGAGAATGGCGTGCAATCCGCCTCAAATCTCTCTCTAAAACATCTAGTCATGTCAACTTCGGTAAACTTATCCTCTGCCAACACCAAATAGCTCAAATGAGCTCTGTCGCTCGAGAGGATCAGCGAGTTGATACAATTGAGAAAACTGGTAAACTGCTTGAGGGTTAGTTTATCCAGACACGACTTGGATAGAGAAATGGGCGAGTCTGCACGGCCTGGTTTGGTTCGTACAGTGCCTAGATGATAATATCCATCTCGGCCTCTCACGACGCCAGGCACAGACATCTTGGCTCTTTTGAGAGGTGGTTCATTCTCATAAACTGTTGGAGAAGCTTCAGTGGAGTTGCTTTTGGAAGTAGGGTTAGTCAGATAGCTAACACTCAGCAACCCTTTTACTCTTTCATCCCTCTCAGTTTTTTTCATTCCATCAAACTTTTCGCTCTGAGCCAAGTACCCCATGCTGGCGTCACCACATGGTGGTTCTGTTATGAACAAGGCAAACCTCATGCCCTCCTTGATCCGAAACGCTTTATTCGTTACAGAATCTGGATTTGTCTCGACTAAAGAGGAGGTTCTGCCGAGCTTGAGTTTTACGCATTCATGAAGCAAGTGGTAGTTCAAAGCCCGCAAGGCTAGCATCTCGCTATGGAGGTCGTGTACCATCCTTCCTTTAGAGTATGGTCTCATAGAGTCAGGAACAGCCTTAGAGCCCGTAGCCAAACTCACAAGCTGTAGAGGTTCAGATGATGTGTGTGCCTGCTGAGGCATTATGGCAACCACACCTGCAAGAATGGTCCACTCCTCAACACCGTTGCTTCTGATGGAAGGCTTTCCGGTCCTGGGGCACTTGGAAGTGTAAGCATTGACCACTAAGTTCGAGATGGCAAGCCCCAAGCTGGAATCCCTCACTATGTCCATCGGGAAAAATCTTGGTGTTTGTAGATACTCCAGAGTTTCTATCGGCCGGAAGCACGCACTACAGGTTGAAGGGCCAACTTGCAAGCGTGAAGTCGGCATGTCAGCGTAGAATATTTAAGCTGCAACCTGTATACATAAATTTTGAAAATGCAGGATGAATGCTCGCCTAGTTTAGCTATTGTGAGTGATGGGCTACAAACGACGGGCGAAAAATACCCACTTATAGCAGGCTTTATGGTACATGGTCTCCAGAGAGCCAGACCAATGGGAACATTCAGTAAAAACCATCACCGGCACTTGCGAGCAATACTTTGTGGCGTGAGACAAGCTCTACCTCTACTCTGTTTTTGGCCAGTGCGTAATCTAAACCGCCTTATAGTCTGCATATCCACGTAACCATGGTTTTCTGCATGCCCGCCCTGGATCCCTGTTAGTTCAGATTGTGATCGCCGTCCCATTTGGCCCTCGACATGGATAGCGATCCGTATTTTCGGTGTCAAGCCCTGCTTAGACATATGCTCCATAGAGTCCTTTAGAATCCAAGCGACGTATGATAATATTGTCTTTGGACATATCTGGCGTACACAAAGAGAGTATATCGACCCCTGTCAGCGTCCCCGGCCCAATTCCCGGTCCATTTGGAGTCCAATCTAACGAAGCCGGTAGCAGTACAACAGGTTCTCGGGCATAATTCCGGCTTCCTCTAATCCAAGAGTGCATCTCTCCGGCGCACAGCTCTGCGGTTCGATACCTTAGCTTTTCGAAAATGCCGAGCTGTATGGCCTACGCATACCTAATGCCAAAACTCTATACCAATTGACAAGTTCTAGTAAGTCCAGAATTGCCCTCGTCAGGTGTATCAAACGGTGGACAATCCTTGTCTACGGGAAAACTTGAAACCATTTATTTCCGCCGGACGTGCGAAATAGCGCCCTCACTGACCGACTTGGGCGATGCCTGTAGTGCGCATAATGCCATGCAGGAAAGGCTGGATGCGACATATAATAACCTGCATCGCTAGCAGGACCGCATATAAAGGATGTGGGCGGGTGGGTTATAGCGTGAATTGGCGTTTACGTACCTTTTTGCTTAATCCAGACACATGACAAGCTCGTTAACGACGCTCTTTCTGGAAACTTTTAAGCCGAACTGGATAGCCTAATGCACGATTTAGTTAAAGATGGGACGTATCCCGTTTAGCGCAGATTACCTATATATATACCTGGTACCCTTCACCCAGCGTTGCACTGAAAAGACATAGCATATCCTCAAGCCATTCGATTTAGCAAACTCTTGTATCCCTTAAAACTATGCCTGAGAGCTATCCTACCACATTCCCTCCAAATTTCCAGGAGAAGACCTCTGTCCGCGAATACACGCAAACACAATTACCTTTGGACCATGTGACTATCAAAGGAAACTATCAGGTTCCTAATACCACTTGCGAGAACGGATCACCAGTGTTTAGGAACAAGCTATGTCAGAGCACCAAGGGTAACCATTTGGTGACCTCTGTCCACCCCAGACTCACCACCCTCTACGATGTCTTTAACGTGGCAATGGAAAGCTATCCCACACATAACTGTCTCGGCAGCAAAACACCATCGCAGAAAGCGTTCCTGTGCAATACCTTTGCGGAGGTCGGACTACTCCGCGACCAATTCGGTGCCGGTATTATGTCTTTGATGAAGGGCGGGTTGTCAGCTGACCAAGACGACTCTCATGTTATTACCTTCTACGCCCCCAACTGCCTTGAGTGGATAGTCGCTGACTTGAGCTGTGTCGCCTACGGTATTCCCACCGCTCCGTTGTACGACACCTTGGGGCCCGGAGTGATCGAACATATTGTGGAAACCACCCAGTCCCTGGTTATGTTATTATCCCCAGCCCAACTCTCTTCGGTCTTGCATCTCGCAGGCAAGAACAAGCTAAGCAGCACCAAGGTGTTGATCTTGACTGACATTGCAGACCTTCTGACGCTCAGTCTGGAGGTTTGTGGCGAGGCGAATCGCTTGTCAATCAAGCTAGTGACCTTTACCGAAGTGTGTGTCCTTGGTTCCCTGAAACCGATGACCCATATCCCTCCTACACCCGATACGCTTTACACCATCTCCTTCACCTCAGGAACGGTAGGAATGCCCAAGGGAGTGGAATTGACCCACCAGAACGCTATTGCCGGGATTGCCACCCTCTACACGACGGTGACCAAGCCAAGCCCCCTGTACACCCCAGCGTCAAACTGCTATCGCTCGTTGTGCTTCTTACCGTTGGCACATGTCTTTCAGAAATTGATCTTCTACTTTGAGTTGAGCATCGGCGGCACGATATACCTTCCTTCTGTGCCAAATGATCTGAACCAGATTTTCAAAGACATCGCATTGATCAAACCCACCCATATGGTCGGGGTGCCCCGCGTCTTCAACCGAATTGAGTCTGGTATTGCAAGAAAATTAGAGACTGCAAACTTGCTAACGAAGATAATATACCAAAAGTGTATTATCTACAAAGACCAAAAGTTCATGGACGGGAAACACGTTACCAACCATTGGTTGTACGACCGCCGATTCACCCACAAAATCAAAGCCGTTTTGGGGTTGGAGAATGTGCGTTTGATGGCCACCGGATCGGCCCCGATGTTGCCCGAAACGATTCAATCGATGCGCTACTTGCTCAACACCGAGGTGGTCCAGGGTTACGGCTTGACCGAGTCCTTTGGTCCTATCACGGTCCAGCTAGCTAACGATGAGATCAACCCCGTGAGTTCTGGGTTTATCTCTGCCACGACAGAGTTCCAGCTCCGGGATTATCCCGAAAACAACTACATCTGGAAGAAGAACCGATCAGGAGAGTTGTATCTCCGTGGACCTCAGATCACGGCGAGGTACTACAAGGATCCGGAAAAAACCAAGGAGAGTATATCCGCGGATGGCTGGTACCGGACAGGGGACATTGCGACCTTGGATGAATTAGGGAGGGTGAGGGTGGTGGATCGCGCAAAAAATATCTTCAAGCTCTCTTTTGGGGAGTATATTTCACCGGAAAAAGTGGAGAACGTTTATTTAAAGTCCAATGCCAGTTTGATGACCCAAGTCTACGTGTATGGGGATCCGTTGCAGTCCTTCCTAGTAGCCATAGTGGTGCTTCAAGAGAATGCGTGTTTGGAGTTATTGCAGCGCTCGCTGTCAAAGGTCTTGGCGAAAATCAGGTTCATGGACGAGAGCAACATGACAGAGTTGAATTCCAATGTCGACTTGAGAAGGTTACTTTTGCGTCATATGAACAAGAATGCCTTCGCCTCAGGCTCATTAAACGGGATGGAACGGTTAAAGAACATCAAGCTTTTTTTCAATCACATCTCTGAATCTGGGGAGCGCAACAGTGGAGAGAACTATGGGTTCACGGTTGAGAACGGTCTATTGACCCCTACGCTAAAGACGAAACGGATGAACGCCAGGGCCCGTTTCAGCACAGAATTTGAGGAAATGTACGCTGAAGGTGATCTCACTGTGTGAAGCACTGGCTATAGATAGGTTTCGTTATATAATTCCCGGCCTTAACTGTTGTAGTCTTGATTTGAAGTTACTAGGTTAGGTCACTCAGGGTTTCGATTGAAAAGACCGGGTGCGCTTCATAACCATTCATTCTTCGTATGTACGACGGTTCTGGAATGACATCTAAACGGGTATTTAGCGGATCTATCACTGAAGCTACTCATAAATACCCGAAACCTCCAATTTACCCATTCTCAATGCTTGTAGAGTACTTGGCACACATGAAATCCTCCAATATACAACTTGTATTTATCTCGGCTACGATACTTCTGAAACTGTCAGAGTTAGAGAGTTGTTTCAGGAACCTTATGAGGTTCCAGTTGAGGCTACTAGGATTGTTTGATAATGAGTATCTGAAACTAATCCTGTCGCATAAAGCAAATGAGGCACCGAAGAAAGCTATATAAGGAAGTAGTTTTCCAGATCTAAGAATGATCTTGGTTTTAATATTATCTT